>NC_052512.1:44376151-44506466 GCF_014356525.2 Nilaparvata lugens
CCCACACACACACAACACACCACACACCACACACCACACACCACACACACAACACACACACACACACACACACACACACACACACAACACACACACACACACCACACACACACACAGGCACACACACACACACAGACCAATACCCAAAACCACTTTTTTGAACTCAGGGGACCTTGAAACGTACAGAATGTACGGCTAATAAATGTCGGCTTTGTTAACAAGAAGGGGAGTATAAGATAGTTTGTATTATAATAATGAAATTGAATATTACCTATTACATTTTTCATTGACGAAATTTCATAAACAGAAAAAGATTGATAAGAGTGAAATATATTTTGTATATACTTATTGTAAAAAATAATGTTAGCTTTTTATATGAGAAGCTACCATTATTTTTACAATAAGTATATACAATATATTTTACTCTTATCAATCTTTTTCTGTTTATGAAATTTCGTCAATGAAAAATGTAATAGGTAATATTCAATTTCATTATTATAATACAAACTATCTTATACTCCCCTTCTTGTTACAAAGCCGGACATTTTATTACCTATTTAATATATTTGAATAGACTATTGGCTACCCACTGTAACAACAACCCACCCCCTACACTCATACGAATAGTCTTGTAGGGGTATTCCAGTAAAACATGCTCTGTAATACAATGTAATCTGTATTTTGTATGGAATAAAGAATATTTGAATTTGAATTTGAATTTGAGAAATTTAGAAATTGGGGTACCTTAATTTTTTCAGAAAGCAATACTTTCCTTACCTATGGTAATAAGGCAAGGAAAGTAAAAAGATTCCTGCCAAATCTCATAGAACTCTATCAACGCGTTTGGCCGTAGTCGCGTTAAGGTGCGTACAGACTGTCGCTCTGCTCCGCAACCGAATGTCACTCCAGCAGAGCGATTGATGATCAACCGGCGAGCAACAGTGGTTCGACAGGGGAATGCGAGAAGATCTACATCTTCCGTAACGTTCATGATGGTGCGTGGCGGAGCGACTGTGGTTCGATGGTGGTACGAGGGCGTACGAGGGCGGTACGAGGGAGGAGCATGCTTGGTGCGGGTTGGAAGCGCGAATATGTGTACGCAGCTTTACATACAGACAGGCAAAAGAAAATTCGAGTTAAAACATACACCTCACTACATTCCGTCAATTAAAAAGAATATTAAAAAGAAAAAGAATTGTTAGTTAATGTTAATTAAAAAGAATTTTTAGAATCACACGAATTACCTGAGAGTCGGCTACATCTGATTGTGGAGCCGGTTGAAATCTCTCGAATTTGAAGCTGTCACTCCGATAAAGAAGATTGGGCTGTTGGTGGCTCCTATACAATCTGGACAGCTCGGGCCAGGGAAGAGGCAAGGCTCTCAATAATTTCTCAACCAATAGCACATCGTCCCTATGGCATGTTGCCACTGAACGCCCGTTCTCCGCCGTTCGGCGCTTCCGCTGTGGATGTAGCCTACGCCTTGTGAGAAAACGGTCCATGCTAGTAACTGCCGCAACTAATATCTCAAATTGTCCATGTGAGAGAATGGTCCATGCTAGTAACTGCCGCAACTAATATCTCAAATTGTCCATGTGAGAGAATGGTCCATGCTAGTAACTGCCGCAACTAATATCTCAAATTGTCCATGTGAGAGAACGGTCCATGCTAGTACTGCCGCAACTAGTATCTCAATTGTCCATGTGAGGAACGGTCCATGCTAGTAACTGCCGCAACTAGTATCTCAAATTGTCCATGTGAGGAAACGGTCCATGCTAGTAACTGCCGCAACTAGTATCTTGGGATTAAGCGGTGGTATGGTGTAAAAACTGGAAGTACTAATAACGTCTGGAACTAGTTGCTCAGCTTTATTGTGCTGTGAGAGAACGGTAGTATTCTATTGGTGTAACGACTGAATCTAGTAACTCGTATTGTTCTAATAAACAGAATTTATCTATTGAATAAAACTTTATTGAGGTGCACGTTACAATGGCAGTGGAGAAAAATAGGCGAACAACGATGCCGATCCTCTGCCTTGTAAATGCCTTCTTTAGACGGTAGCTGATACATGTTCATTGATGTAATATTAACTGTTCATTCTCGTTTAAAATAATCAATTATATTTTATCAAGCAAGAAATTATATCTTCCATTAATTTCATGATTAAGATGAAATATTATGTTAATCAATTATCAATTCTACATTGTTAAACGACGATCTAGCAACAGAGCAAAGTGAGAAAGAGATAGCGCTATCGGCTTGTTGACTGATAGACAAGGATAGCAATACCATTGCCAATCTAATACTGCCATTATAACGTGAACCTCACTATATCCTTGTCTATCTGCAGACAAAGCAGATGGTGCTATCCTCTACCACCTCTCCAGTTCGTTTCTAAACTATGTAGAAATATAATTTAATAAACAATCTGAATAATATGAAAATAAATTGTTAAATCACAGAAAATTATATCTTCTTCTTGAGGAATGAAAGTTAATTGATTTTTTTGTGTAGTTGAGAAGTTGATATTGTGGTAATTATTCATATTGAATGAGAAAGACTGAGAAATTGTCAAAAAACCACTGATTTATTGATAATTAGAAAGACCGGTTTCGGTTATTACACCATTGTCAATCTCTGATTAATTGATTATTTGAAACAAGAATGAACAGTTAATATTACTTGAGATATACCGGTATCTATCCTCTATACAAGGCAGAGATTCGGCAACCCTGTGTCCTATCTTTTTCACTGGACTTTACAAAAAATTGCGAGAGAAAAAACACGTTGAACAAGCCCCACTGAGATGTTTACTCGCCGAAACCCGGGCGAAAACTGAGATCTGACGACGACGCAGCTGTTGATAAGCAAAGCGGGTGGAGAAGACTAGTGGCGACTAGTGGCGCTGCCACCACAGAGAAGGTATAGAGCAGAGGAGGCATGTAATGTTGCGCTAATAGTGTGTGGTGCGGAGGGAGGTAAAGTGGGTCACTAAGCTGTGACTGGCATTCAGCCAATGCACAAAAACACAACATAACCTTTTTATGTCAAAATCGAAACTTGTAACATAACCTCTAGACCAGTCAAATAGTTGTTTTTTAAGGAAACAGCTCCGAAAGAATTTTCCTTGATGGTTCTATATGTATTTTTGGTCGCTGAATTTGAATCTGAAATTAGCTGACATGCCTGAGGGCGGCTTCACCCCCAAAACCTCCCAAAATTTCAGACTTTTCATATTTTTGCATTAATCTTGAGAGCCTCGAGTTTTTCGAGAAAAAGCATACTACTCTAAAAAATTGAAGATAATAAGATTTCCAATAAATTGAGTGGTTGCACAGGGCTCTACTACCATTTTTGGTTCTGGATCTACAAAGTTTCGAAAAAGGAGTATTTTTAATGGTTCTATAAAATTATTCAATCCCACAACTTCTTCCCTATACAACTTGGATATTTTCCTAGCAATGATTGAAAAAATCGCACATCACGTGAAAGAACAATCACATAAGTGTGGCAATGTCATTCACTCTTCATCTCTAGTACCATTATCATCATCCAGCTCATACTAGACTTTAAATACCTATGTTGAATAAGTTGTCTGGAATAAATCAAAATTGAAATTTGATAAAATATAGAAAATTTCTCCTTGAGTGTATTTCAACTCATATTCCCATACAAAAGAAAACGGCCTTAAAAAATTAAGGTAGCCAGATTTCTAAATTTCTATACGTTTCAAGGTCCCCTCATTCCAAAAAAGTGTTTTAGGGGTATTGGTCTGTATGTGTGTGTGTGTGTGTGTGTGTGTGTGTGTGTGTGTGTGTGTGTGTGTGTGTGTGTGTGTGTGTGTGTGTGTGTGTGTGTGTGTGTGTGTGGTGTGTGTGTGTGTGTGTGTTGTGTGTGTGTTGTGTGTGTGTGTGTGTGTGTGTGTGTGTGTGTGTGTGTGTGTGTGTGTGTGTGTGTGTGTGTGTGTGTGTGTGTGTGTGTGTGTGTGTGTGTGTCTGTGAACACGATAACTCCGTTCCTAATTAACCGATTGACTTGAAATTTTAAACTTAAGGTCCTTATACCATGAGGATCCGACAATAAGAAATTCAATAAAATTCAATTCAAAATGGCTGATAATGACTAAAAAACCATGTTTTTCTCGAAAACGGCTCTAACGATTTTCTTCAAATTTATACCTTAAGCTGCGTACACATATACGCTCTTCCAACCCGCACCGAGCACGCTCCTCCCTCGTACCGCCCTCGTTCCTCCATCGAACTACAGTCGCGCCGCCCACGCACCCATCATGAACGTTACGGAAGATGTTAGATCTTCTCGCGTTCCCCGGTCGAACCATTGTTGCTCCCCGGTCGATCATCAATCGCTCTGCTGGAGTGACGTTCGGATGCGGAGCAGAGCGAAAGTCTGTACGCACCTCTAGATAGCTATTTATAAGCCCTATCAACTGACATGAGTCTCATTTCTGGGGAAAATTGCAGGAGCTCCGTAATATTCCTTAGAAGAATGAATTTTGTTAAATTTCTATCACGATTTTCTCAAAAATGACTTGACCGATTTTTTTCAAATTCATACTCTGTATAGTTATATATCAGCTCTATTAACTAGCATGAGTCTCCTCCCTGAGAAATTAACAGGGGGCCCACCCCATCCTTGAGAAATTTACTTTGTAACCTCCTTCTCGTGCGTGAGGTAGGTAGGTAGAGCAGTTTATTCAAAAGAACACATGTCGATATTTTATTTGTAGAACAGCTGTTTTGACAACTTTTAAAAAATCCTCAAATTTCATAATTCAAACAAAGGAAAATGTACTCTGAACACAATCACAATAGTATAATCGTAGTTTTAATTATTTAGCCGCCAATCGGCATAATGTTATTCCCGTAAATTATCCTCGTTAATGAGGCTTGTAGATCAATGAGCAAGGAAAGTTGTGTGAGTGTACCACACCAGATTTTTTTTATATGTACCCTCTCCTAGATTTTCTGAAATAGAGTTGAGTGACGACGGTAGATCGTAGCAGAAAAGGTATAAAGAGGTCCACGTTATAATGGCAGTAGAGAAAGATAGAAGAACAACGTTGCCGATCCTCTGTCTTGTCAATGCCTTCTATAGACGGTAACTGATACCGGTTTATTTTCCCAAGAGTTGAAATAGGGTGGAGCGGCGAAGATAGATTGTAACAGAGAAGGTAAAATGAGGTTCACGTTATTGACCGAGCGAAGTGAGGTCTAAGATTCAAGTCGACGGTTTAGCATTTCTCTTAATGTTTATATGTTGCGCATTTACGGCGAAATGAGGTAATAGATTTTCATGAAATTTGACAGGTATGTTCCTTTTTTAATTGTGCATCGACGTATATACAGGTTTTTGGACATTTTGCATTTCAAGGATAATATAAAAGGAAAAAGGAAAAATCAGACTATAGAATTATTCATCATAAATCAGCTGACAAGTGATTACACAGATGTGTGGAGGAGCCAGTCTATTGCTGTATTTCCATAAGGTCTATAGTTTCAATCGGGTACTTGTGGATGAGAATAGAATAAGTTTTAGAATAGAATAAGTTTTAATGTAACCGCTTCTGAGGTCTTCAGAAGCATTACCTCCGTCACAATGTACAGCAAATGTCACACATAGAATACAATAATTGGAAATATACTATTCTAAAAGAACTACAATATCATTATATATATATATGATATATGATATATATATATATATATATATATATCATATATATATCATATATCATATATATATATCATATATATATAAATATATTCAAATATAAGATATTCTGGTCTTGAAATATAATCCAGTCACACAAATAAAAACGAACAGACAGAAATGAAAAGTAGCAGTAGCTGATACAGTATTTACTTAATGTAGGTACCTCAACATAATATTAATAATTTTACAAGGTCCTAGCCAGTTCATAGAACTCCTGGAAAGTGTAAATGGGGTTACTGATTAGGAATATCTTCAGCCTCTGCTTGAAAACTAGATTTGGCAAACCTCTAAATTGTTCAGAGAGCATATTAAAAAGCTTCACACCAATGAATAGAAATGTTTTTTGCGTGCTAGAATACTCGTAGTGGCTGGTGATCAAATTATTCCTGCCTCTAGTCTGATGCTCATGGGATACTCCCTGCTCAACAAAACCATTCAAATTCTCCTTCACATAGGTCAGACACTGAAGAACAAAAATAGAGGGAAATGTCAGTATTTCTAATTCTTTGAAGCTCTCTTTGCATTGAGCGCGTTTCGGCAGACCACAAATAAGCCTGATTGCCTTTCTTTGGATACGAAATAGTTTTGAGCTATATGCCTTTGACCCCCACAGTACAGCACCATAAGACAGGTGTGACTGAATGTGAGCAAAGTAAACTACCTTTAGAACATCAACACTGACACAAGTCCTTAACTTTCTTAATATAAATATTCCTCTATTAAGCTTTCCAGCGGTTTTATCAATGTGCCTGGACCAACTCAAACAGTTGTCCAGAGTGAATCCCAGAAATTTGGCTTCCTTTTCCGCATCTACCACCAGCAGTCTCCTATTATAAGTGAATCTCAAATCTTGAACCTTGTTGGAGTTCACGCACAGCAAGTTTGAGTTGCACCACCTCTCAATTGACTGAGTAGCCTCTTGTGCAGCAGCATTCAGGGAAGCCTCTGTTGGCGTGCTCAGAACACAAAAAGATCATCAGCAAAAGATAACTCTTAGCTGGAGGGTCACTATAGTTGGGAGGTCATTAATGTAGATAAGGAATAGTATTGGACCTAATATTGACCCCTGAGGAACCCCATGAGAGACAGGCAAGTACTGAGATTCTGATCCATTGAATGCAACTTTCTGAAAACGATTGCTGAGATATGATTCAATCATCCTTATGGATCTGGACTGAAACCCATAGAATAAGAGTTTATCTAGTAGGGGTTTGTGAGAAACCGTGTCAAAAGCTTTCGACAAATCAAATAACTTAGCCTGAGTGAAGCACTTATTCTCTAAGGAGTCCAAGCAATCCTTATAGAGATCCTCAGCAGCTCTAATTGTGTTTCTCCCCACTCTGTACCCAAACTGAGAGTTACTAAAAAGACCATTAATCTCAAAGTAGTTTACTATTTGCATATTCAAAACACTCTCAAGAACTTTGGACACAGTGGTGGTTATATTTATCGGCCTGAAGTTATTTAAGTCGGATTTGCAACCTTTTTTATGGACAGGTAAGACTACTCAATTTTAAAGTCTGTGGAAAAACACCATCAATAATTGAACTATTCACCAAATTTATCAAAGGATCTATAATATAATCACAACCCATTTTCAGCATTTTTGGACTTATATCATATACATCTGTGCTATTGCTGGCTTTCATTTCCCAGAACACGAATAACATCATCTTTTTCAATCAATTCAAATTCAAACTTAGAAGAGGGTTTACAGTAACCAGAATTTAAAAAATCAATTGGACTACTTGCTGAATTCCTACTTTCAACCTCAGCAACAACTTTACTAATATTTTTTATGAAGAATTCATTGAACTGGTCTGAACTTAATGGACTTTTGTTTTTCACCAACAATGATTTACTAGACTGTTTTTTAATTACATCCCAGATTGCCTTGCTTTTGTTCTTTGATTCAGGAATTATCTTGTCATTCTTATTTCTTCTGATAGTCTCTAGTTTGTCCCTAAACTCTTTTTTGTTTCTCTTATATTGTATTTTTATGTCATTATTATCAGTAGCAAGGTAAGCGGTGTACAACAGATCACAGGTGTTCTTTATAGCGAGCAGTTCTAGATTGTAAACCTTACTGGGTTTGGGAGCAGTTGATTTAATTTTAAGTATTTTCAATGGAAAAGCTGTATCTACTATTTTTTTCAATGTATCTAGAAAGAATGACGTTTTCAATTCTAAATTATTCTCTACATACAAACTAGTCCAATTCATTTCAAATAAAATATTTTGGAAAACTGAAATGTTATTATCGTTTATGTGCCGTATTGTCTTCGTTTCATTAATATTTCCTTTCGTCTGTTTAGTGGAGAGAGTATTCCTGATAACCAGACCCCAATGGTCAGAAAACCATGTTCTCACAACTTCACATGTAAATGAATTCTCAGGAATCGTAGTTACAATGTTATCAATACATGTCCCTCCATTTAATGCACTGGGCCTAGTTATACTATTGAAACCCACCCTGAGACCAAATGAAACTAGAAGCTCTTTTAACCCTTTAATATTATTATCATCACTCATGAAATCAAAATTGAAGTCTGCACATAAAATAAGTCTGTCAGTGTATTTGAAGGCATTTTCCAATACTCCACTTAGTCTTTCCAAGAATATTTCTAAATTATTGTTGTCAGTGTTTGATCTGTACAGGGATAGGACTATAATATTTGTTTCCAATAACTGCACAGCTGTCACTTCCAATACCATTTCTACTGATAACTTGTTTATACTTTCAATTTATTTGTATTATTTCAATTAATAATTATTTATTTGTATATATTCAATTATTTTGAATACTGCGTGAGGTCTACTGTTCACAGAACTACTAGTAGTATAGATGATACAAGGTAGTGGCAAGGCAGAGAATCGGCTACGCTGTTCTCCTCTATCTTTTTCCACTGCTATTATAAGTTGGACCGACCTCACTATAGTATAAAAAATCTGGTATGGCGCACTCACACAACTTTCCTTGCCGTTATGAAAATTGATCACCTGACGCTAGTGTTCCCGCGCATCTCATGTCTACTATTCAAAGATTTGAGCCAGCTGGTGACAGGGCAATAACGCTGGAGACACACATGAGGTCTGCTATCTCTCCAGAGTGAATGATTTAATAGAATCAACAGTTTGCAATTGAATAATCACATTTTCTCGAATTTCGAGCATATTTTCAATTTTAGGTGAAAATGTTACTGAACATTAATTGTAGAGATTTTTATGCTCAATCTTTTCCACTTGAATTTTTTTGATTAAATTATATCTGAAGCCTAATAATTGGGAATCTAAAATCAAACTTTGCATAGATGGGGCGGAGCTCCTGGAATTTTTACATATGTGGGACTTGTGGCAGTTGATAGAGCTTATCAATGACTATTTTAGGTATAAATTTGATCAAAATCGTTGGATCCGTTTTCGAGAAAATCGTGAAAACCCTGTTTTTGACAACATTTTCGCCATTTTGAATTGCATCTAATGCAATTAGAAATTGTTCGTGTCGGATCCTTATATTGTAAGGACCTTAAGTTCCAAATTTCAAGTCATTCCATTAATTGGGAGATGAGATAACGTGTACACAGACACACTTACACATTCAAACCAATACCCAAAAACCACTTTTTAGGACTCAGGGGACCTTGAAACCGTATAGAAAACTTGAAATTAGGGTACCTTAATTTTTTTTGGAAAGCAATACTTTTCTTACCTATGGTACCGTCAAACCGGTTAACTTGGAACAGTTTTCAACTTGACTTGAAATACAGTTCTATTATTATTTTAATAGTTTATTTTTCCTGTGCTCAAAACTTAGGTCTTTAATAATACTTTAAATTATTCATTCAATTTCATTATTATTCCAACCTGTTCTGAGAAAAAAATAAAAAATATATCCGCAGAAGTTGGGTAACTTGGGACACCAATATGATTTGCCTGAAATGAGACAATTGAGTGGTTGAAGGCTAACTTGTGACATTAGATTTTGAATAATATGTTTCATATTCATATATAAATACTTTAACTGTAAAATAATTTACAGTTTCAGGCTCAATTTCTAGGTGAGAGATAGTAGATTGTTATGACTGTTAAAAAAGTATCTAAGCTGTTAATTAGATGTTCAAAACGTTATAAAATATTTTCAATGATGTGTTCCCAACAAATCGACAATGTCAGAACTCGGAATGAATTGCACAGACAGCTGGTAAGTTGGAATTGGAGGGAAGGGGCTAAACTGTCCCAAGTTAGCCGGTTTGTCGGTAATAGGGCAAGAAAAGTAAAAATCTGGTGTGGCGCACTCACACAACTTTCCTTGCCGCTATGAAAATTGATCACCAGACGCTAGTGTTCCCGCGCATCTCAAGTCTACTACTATTCAAAGATCTGAGCCAGCTGGTGACAGGATAATAACGCTGAAAACACACGAGGTCAGCTATCTCTTCATAGTGAATGATTTAATAGAATCAACAGTTGTCAACAGTTAGCAATTGAAATAATCACATTTTTTCGAATTTCGAGCTTATTTTCAATTTTAAGTGAAAATCTTACTTTAATTGAACATTAATTGTAGAGATTTTCATGCTCAATCTTTTCCACTTGAATTTTTTTGATTATATTATATCTGAAGCCTGATAATTGGGAATCTAAAATCAAACTTTGCATAGATGGGGCGGAGCTCCTGATATTTTTACAGATATAGGACTTGAAGCAGTTGATAGAGCTTATCAATGACTTCTTTAGGTATGAATTTGATCAAAATCGTTGGAGCCGTTTTCGAGAAAATCGCGGAAAACCCTGTTTTTGACAACATTTTCGCCATTTTAGCCGCCATCTTGAATCACATTCGATCGAAATTGTTCGTGTCGGATACTTATAGTGTAAGGACCTTAAGTTCCAAATTTCAAGTCATTCCGTTAATTGGGAGATGAGATATCGTGTACACAGACGCACATACACTCATACACACACACACATACAGACCAATACCCAAAAACCACTTTTTTGGACTCATGGGACTTTGAAACGTATAGGAATTTACAAATTGGGGTAGGCCTACCTTAATTTTTTTCGGAAAGCAATACTTTCCTTACCTATGGTAATGGGGCAAGGAAAGTAAAAATGAAAGGTAGTCTATTGAAATAAAAACAAATTTTTTCTTTTTATATCTTCGGCAGTCTTGATTTTTCAATCTCAACTGATGATTTATTTCTGTTCTAAATTTCACAATCTCAGCCAATAGCGAAATTTCACATCTTTCACAAATTTTGGCCAATTGTAAAATTTCACAACTAGTGAATATAGATAGAACATCAAAATCTCTCTACAAATCAACAAAACATTCCCATTTCATTGCTCGAACATCGATCAAAATCAATCGATGCTTTAATATAATCAATCGATATCCTACAAATCGATACATCGAAATCATCACTAGTTCAACATAGCAAGGTTATTCAGATATACATTGAACATATCGATCAAAATCAATCGATATTCTACGAATTGATCAATCGAAATCATCACTAGTTCAACATAGCAGGGTTGTTCAGATATACATTGAACATATCGATCAAAATCAATCGATATTCTACAAATTGATACATCGAAATCAGCACTAGTTCAACATAGCAAGGTTTTTCAGATATACATTAAATATATCGATCAAAATCAATCGATATTCTACAAATTGATACATCGAAATCAGCACTAGTTCAACATAGCAAGGTTTTTCAGATATACATTGAACATATCGATCAAAATCAATCGATATTCTACATATTGATACATCGAAATCGGCACTAGTTCAACATAGCAAGGTTTTTCAGATATACATTAAATATATCGATCAAAATCAATCGATATTCTACAAATTGATACATCAAAATCGGCACTAGTTCACATAGCAAGGTTGTTCAGATATATATTGAACATATCGATCAAAATCAATCGATATTCTACAAATTGATACATCGAATCAGCACTAGTTCAACATAGCAAGGTTTTTCAGATATACATTGAACATATCGATCAAAATCGATCGATATTCTACAAATGATACATCGAAATCATCACTAGTTCAACATAGCAAGGTTTTTCAGATATACATTGAACATATCGATCAAAATCAATCGATATTCTACAATTGATACATCGAAATCAGCACTAGTTCAACATAGCAGGTTTTTCAGATATACATTAAATATATCGATCAAAATCAATCGATATTCTACAAATTGATACATCAAAATCGGCACTAGTTCAACATAGCAAGGTTTTTCAGATATACATTAAATATATCGATCAAAATCAATCGATATTCTACAAATTAATACATCGAAATCAGCACTAGTTCAACATAGCAAGGTTGTTCAGATATATATTGAACATATCGATCAAAATCAATCGATATTCTACAAATTGATACATCGAAATCAGCACTAGTTCAACATAGCAAGGTTGTTTAGATATACATTGAACATATCGATCAAAATCAATCGATATTCTATAAATCGATACATCGAAATCATCACTAGTTCAACATAGCAGGTTGTTCAGATATACATTGAACATATCGATCAAAATCAATCGATATTCTACAAATTGATACATCGAAATCAGCACTAGTTCAACATAGCAAGGTTTTTCAGATATACATTAAATATATCGATCAAAATCAATCGATATTCTACAAATTGATACATCAAAATCGGCACTAGTTCAACATAGCAAAGCACATTATTTAATATAACTACAGTAATTCGTTTCCAGTATTTTAATATCAATGATCAATATTGTTTATTTAAAAAATCCATACATTTAAACTGACAGAAAATGTGCTAGTTGCACAAAAGCCAGTTAAATTTCAATCCTGATTAAACTTCATGAGAATCAATTAGAGAAGCTGTCCTTTCAAAAAGGTATTTTCTGGTTGGTTTTTATGTAAATTAATCATGATTAAAATTCAACCGGCTTTTGTGCAACAGGCACTTGAACTGACACACAATGACATTGATAAATTAATAGAATAAACTCAAGCACACAGTACATGTATTAAGAAAAAATAATAAAGATTTTCATAGATAAGAAATTGAATGTTGAAAAGGGCATATATTTTGAAACAATATCACAATATTAAAGAGCGTTTACCACATATTACAGTATTCGTAAATGTAACCAGTACAGTCAAAATATAATTTACATGAGGACTTATGGTGTTGTGTAACAAGTTGAGATGATACTGTATCATATTGTGGTGATACTGTATCATATCCATTAGAATTTATGGAAATTACTGATTATAAATAGGTTTATTACCAGATTATAAACTCATATTTTGCAACAGTTGGCAACCCTTATCTCAGTGTATTTTACACAAAATTTCCCAATCACAAAAAATTCCCAACTTTATTCCCACAAATAAAACAGACCTGTCTGCCTGGATCAATATTATTTTGTGTATTTTTATCAATTTTTCTTTTAATTTTATAAAAAAATGACATTTAAAGTTTGAAGTACCTAAGATATTCTATAAAATATTTTCAGGTAATTTGTCCAACATAAAATCACATTATTCTCAATTATATAAAAAAATTATATCAACCGAAATAAACAAATTAATGAATGTACTTCTATGTCAACAATATGTGAGATTCACATATGAATTCAAAGATAACAATCATGATAAATTTAGTAACTCCAGCAATGTTTATGCTCTCCTGTTGTACTGAAATCCTTGTTACAAAAATGTAGTCAACAAATTTAAATTAAGGGCCGGTTTAAATTAAATTTAAATTTTAAATTTAAAATTTAAAATTAAATTTTAAATTTAAATTTTAATTTAAATTTAATTTAAAGGGCCGGTTTCCGAGCCCGGGATTTAGCTAAGTCCTAGACTTTAAACAGCTTACTCCAGCTGTTCAAAGTCTAGGACTTAGCTAAATCCCGGGCTCGGAAACCGGCCTTAAATCTCCAATTATTTTATTTTCTAAAAGAAATCAGCTTAAGCCTATTTAACCAATAATACTTATACTATTACTATTTATATTACATTATAAATTGTCTAGTTGTTTCTAGCACACTTATTAAATCTAATAGACTATTAAATCAATAGATATTTAACAGTCCGTTAGATTTAATAAATGTCCTTACGACCTTATTCTAATTCCTATAATAATAATAATAGTAGAATTCACATAAACGTAACATTACACACGATTCCCATATATATATATATATATATATATATATATATATATATATATATATATATATATATATATATATATATATATATATATATATATATATATATATATATATATATATATATATATATATATATATATATATATATATATATATATATATATATATATATATATATATATATATATATATATATATATATATATATATATATATATATATATATATATATATATATATATATATATATATATATATATATATATATATATATATATATATATATATATATATATATATATATATATATATATATATATATCTTTATCTATCAGTGGACATTTCTGGTATATTGAAAATATCATACCCCGGAGTTCTATAGTGAAGTCCATGTTATAATGGCAGAGGAGAAAGATAGAAGAACAGCATTGCCAGTTCTCTGACTTCTGATATCTGATACTGGTGTATCTGATTGATTGAGTACTTTATTTATGTAGATTACAGTATATACTGGCTTATACACTTATATACAATAGCTTACAATACAGCAAAATTATAGATGAATTTACATAATATAGACTAAGAAAATAATTATAAAACTGTATGATGATTTGAAAAAAGCAATTTATACAATACAGAAAAATTATAATGAATTTACATAATATAGACTAAGAAAATAATTATTGAACTGTATATGATATGAAAAAGCAATTTGTAATATAATAACTATAGATAATAATCATATTGTTATGCATCTACATAAATTGGCGGAGCTTTGGACATATCAATGTCCATTCTTTGGGAAGAATATTAAAAATATCCTCCCCACTAACTCTCTACCAAAATATTCTGATAGAATATTAACTGTTCATTCTTGTATAAAATTATCAATATTAACTTTATTTGTGGAGAAAAAATATTTTTCACTGATTAAATAACAAATTTTTATAATTGAGATTGGATATTTTGTTGTCAAACTAGATTTCTACATTGTTAAAAACCGATCTGGCAACGTTGTGGAAGTGGAAAAGGATAGCGCTATCCGCCTTGTGGAATGATAGACAAGGATAGCAACACCACTGTTAATCAAATACTACCATTATAACGTGGACATCACTATAACAATATTATCTGCATTATAAGGCTCAACTGACACTTGGGCGACTCAGGTGGAGAAGAGACTGGACTCTAGTGGAGAGCATGTGTTTCCAAATGTGACACTCAGACCAGTCGATTCTAGTCTCCGCGACGTCACCATTTCAAAACACATGCTCTCCACTAGAGTCCAGTCTCTTCTCCACCTGAGTCGCCCAAGTGTCAGTTGAGCCTTTCACATGATACAGTATCATTACAACATGATACAGTATCACCAAAATATGATACAGTACCAACACTATAATTCATACTAGCTCAGCCATTCTGAGTGTGAATAGTTGAATTAGAACTTATAGGAATTATATTTCCACTATACCGGACTTGTTCACTGATAATAATATAGGGAAATCCACCTTAAAACACAGGATAAAATAATCTCATTTTTTAAAAAACAAACACATCTCTATAAAAATGGAATATCAACAATAATAATTAATTATCAACCAATATATAATATCATTAGAATTCAAAAACTGGACAACAATTTATACTTAAACACATATATAGATGTAAATAAATTCTCTGAGTAAAATCACAGAGAAAATATGGCATAAGAAGATATGCCAAGATGGAGGACCAATATGTTGCAAAGGTCTTCTCCGATTACTGTCGACTACTGTCTATTATTAGTGTGTTGTTGGGAGTGTAAGAGTGTAAGAAGGGCACAGTATGAGAGACTACCAGCGTCACATAGCTTCACCAAAAACAACTACTAGGACTATCGGCTTCAGTTAACACTCACATTTGCAAAATAACGGTCCTTTACCACGGCATATCACCACACATGATACAGTATCAACACAATATGATACAGTATCATCCACACCATAATTTGATACAAAACTTCCAAACTTTGAATGAATTCTACAAACCATGGCATATCTTCTTATGCTATCTTTTCTCTATGTTAAAATTATGCAGTTTAAAACCAATAAATTGTAAATAATTACAACCTCTAATTGTATATAGATATATAAGTTGTACTACATTAACTAGATATATGGAATGAAAGTTATAGCCTAGTATAGTAGCCTATATATAGCGAGAAATACAGGTATGTTTCTAACAACAAAGAATATACAGATTTTTTCAACTTGAGGATCCGTCTTTATGGTTCATTAATTGAAAAAAATATTTATAAAAAGCAAAAATAATTATCATTACTGTATAATGATCCATTAAATTTCCAATGAAAGTAATATAAATAGATTTGCACTAAGGACTTCTGTTACTGCAAAAATTCTGACCAAAGAACTAAATAGCGGAAGGAAAGTGTCTAATTCAAAGAATGAAACGTCCAAAAACTGTGCCCAGACCGGGAATCGATCCCGGACAGTTTCATTTTTTAAATTTCCTTCTGCTACTTAGTTCTTCAATCAATACTTTTGCAGTAACCGAAATCCTTAGTTCTATTTATACAGCTTTCATCCGATGTTTGAATTAATTATTATACAAGTTATAATATTCCAACAATAGGTTAAACTGAAATTTCTAATAAAATCTTCCAAAAGAAAGATCTTTACAGCAATATTATCAATAGAAATAGACCCTAAAATAACCAGTGATTCTATACAAAAGAAATAAATCCTACAAGAGTAAACAATAGAGAATAAATTAACACTGATAAACAACACAAGAATTGAAGGATATAGAAAAATATATGAACACCAATGGAATAGAATAAAATTTCAAAATCATTGAAAGAACACACACACAAATATACACATGCATACAAAGCAACAAAATCAAAAGAAATATAAAAATAAAATTATCAAGACATAAATTGGACACCAAAATAATTTTTTAAAAGATGGGTGATGTAACTAAAATTATTAAAGAATAACTAGATGTAAACAACGTGATATAATCATCATTTAAATATTATATCTCAGTTGCACAGAAGCCTGTTAAATTTCAACTGTGATTAAATGTCACAAGAACCAATAAATTGGAGGATCCCTCAAAAAATCTTCCCCGATTGACTCTCGTGGAATTTAATCATAATTAAAATTTAACAGGCTTTTGCGCAACCGGGACATTGTCACAGCATGATATAGTCATCATTTAAATATTATGGCTCAGTTGCATAAAAGCCTGTTAAATTTTAACCGTGATTAAACGTCGCGAGAACCAATTTGCCTCCAGAAAAATCTTCCCTGATTGACTCTCGTGGAATTTAATCATAATTAAAATTTAACAGGCCTTTGCACAACCGGGACATTGTCTTTTTCAATAGTAAATAACAAATCTCATCTTAATATCAATTTATTTAAATTGAATTTGATCAGATGGTCACGTGATTTAGTATGAGATCACAGCACTACGTCTATAGTGAGGTCCACGTTATAATGTCAGTGGAGAAAGATGGTAGAACAGCGTTGTCGATTCTCTGCCTTGCCACTGCCTTCTATAGAGGATAGCTGATACTGGCACATCTCATGTAATATCAAATGTTCATTCTTGTTTAGAATAATCAATTATATTCTATTAGTAGAAAAATTTACCCATGGTTAAATATTACATTTTCATAATAATTGAGATGGAGTGATTATATTTCTACATAGTTAGGCTCAACTCACACTTACGCGACTCAGGTCGAGAGGAGACTCGATTCTAGTCTCCGCGTCGTCACCATTTCAAAACACATGCTCTCCACTAGAGTCGAGTCTCTTCTCGACCTGAGTCGCTCAACTCACACTTATGTGACTCAGGTCGAGAAAAGACTGGACTCTAGTGGAGAGCATGTGTTTCCAAATGGTGACACTCAGACCAGTCGATTCTAGTCTCCGCGACGTCACCATTTCAAAACACATGCTCTCCACTAGAGTCGAGTCTCCTCTCGACCTGATTCGCCTAAGTGTGAGTTGAACCTTAAACAACAATCTGGGAAAGTTGTGGATGTGGAAATAGTTATTTGTGCAACTAGTGCGCAAAGTGACAGTTTGCTGCACCGAAAGAAACGTTTACGCCCGAGCCGTAGGCGAGGGCGGAATGGTTTCTTGAGTGCAGCAGAGGAACTTTGCGCACGTATTTCACATTAAGTTTTTCCTACAGTTACCATTGAATATGAAAAGTGGGTAATTATGGGTAAAATTGCCTGAAATCCATCAAATGTTTTTCTGTGTAATTTTATTATTGATAAAAACCTTAATCCTAAAATCCTAAAGTCCTCGTTGTCGTTGGTTATAATATATAATGAATAATAATTAGCGCGTTGTGCTTGGTTGCACCTCTGCTCACTATAGCAGCCACAGCAGTCACTGTTACCAACTTCATTTTGATTTTGCTGCACTGTTGCTCCATATAACCTACTAAGTATTTTGCGTTGCCATGTTGCAAATCTGGAGTGCAGAAAAATTTTTCCCGCACTAGAGCGGAAAAGTGATTCTTTGCGTTCTGTAATCAGTGCAGCAATGGCCACTTTTCAACGTAACTGTAGGAAAAGGATAGTGCTATCTGCTTTGTTGAATGATAGACAAGGATAGCAACACCAATGTCAATCGAATACTGCAATTTTATAACGTGCACCTCACTATAAATTCAGTAGGCCCTAAGCCTTCTACTGACATCAAAAGACCGCTCCATCCCGAATTCTGACAATCACCTCATTGTTCCTGGACTTATTTATGGGCGTTACCATGGCAACCTCCCCTCCATCCGTCTCCATTGCAACGCTCCAATCCCCTCCACTTTTCCCCCTCCCTTCTACACCTAGGCCACGCCCACTACCGACAGCAGCACTCTTCTCCCTCCCTTCTACACCTAGGCCACGCCCACTACCAATAGCAGCACTCAGCTCCCCTCCACTTTTCCCCCACCCTTCTACCAACTCATCCCCACCTCTTGCTCTCTTCGGCCTTGGCGGCCTATCATCATCATCTAGGGGCGGAACTACATAGTGGAGAGGCGGAGCTCGCTTGCGATTGGCTGATGACAGAAATGAAGATGATGATGATGATGATAGCATAGTGTAGTCATGATCACTGCTACCACCGATCAGCTGTTTGTTGGTACCAATCAGCTGTTTGATGCCACCAATCAGTTCATCACCGCTGCCAATCAGCTGGTTACCACCCATCAGCTGATTTTTGTTGCCGCTACCAATCAGCTGATTGTTGGTGTTGAACTTGATCAGCTCTTCAAGGTCAGACATGATAGCGCTTGCGTCAGCTGATGGCATTTCGTCTGACGGCTGCTTTGTGTAGAGTAGTGAACGGGAGCCACCTGAAAAGTAAATAATACAATATTGATTGATTGAGTACTTTATTTATGTAGATTACAATATACTGGCTTATACACTTATATACAATAGCTTACAATACAGCTAAATTATAGATGAATTTACATAATATAGACTAACAAAATAATTATAAAACTGTATGATGATTTGAAAAAAGCAATTTGGAATAACTATAGATAATATTGTTATGCATCTACATAAATTGGTGGAGCTTTGGACAGTTTGATGGCAGATGAACAATTTGAAATTTGAAATTGATAAATCGAGAAAGAACAAACAAAATCCACAGACGTGTATAGTAGAGAAGAAGTCTAATTAATGAAAAGAAGTGGAAAAAGACAGGAGAAGAAGTAGAAGAAGACAGAAGAAGTAGAAAAAAACAGGATAAGGAGTAGAAGACAGAGAAGAAGTAGGAGGAGACAAGAGAAGAAGTAGAAGACAGGGGAAGTAGAAGAAGACAGAATACTAAGTAGGAGACATGAGAAATAGACGAAGACAAGGAAAAGAAGTAGAAGAAGACAATTAAGGCTGTGCAAAGGCTAGAAATAAACTTTCTACTGGTGATATTTTTCAAAGTTTTTCGATGAAGCTATCGAGATATGAGCGCCTAAAGTTTAAAGTTTTGGGACAGAACATTTCAAATTCGGTAAGAGATAAATCCATGAAATTTAGAAATCCATGAAATCTTCATGGTATTGTTTGATTGAATAAAACAAAAATTATCTGAAAATATCAATTTTTGAGAATGTTATTCAATTTACTAAAAATTACCAAAAATAACTTTTAGTTGAGTTATTTTTGGTCATTTTTGGTAAATTGAACAACTTTCTTAAAAATTGACATTATTGAAAGATTTTTGTTTTATTTAATCAACAATACCATGAAGAATTAATCCTCTAAATCTCATGGATTCATTTCTTAATGATTTTGAAATGTTCTGTCCCGAATATATTTAAACTTTAGGCGCTCATATCTTAAGTAATGATCGAAAAAAAAAATGTTTTCCTGAGAAAACTTTTTCATTTTGATAGCTTCATCGAAAAACTTTGAAAAATATCACCAGTAGAAAGTTTATTTCTAGCCTTTGCACAGCCTTAATTGTCTTCTTCTACTTCTTTTCCTTGTCTTCGTCTATTTCTCATGTCTCCTACTTGTATCCTGTCTTCTTCTACTGTCTCCTCCTACTTCTTCTCTGTCTTCTTCTATTTATCCTGTCTTCTACTTCTTATCCTGTTTTTTCTACTTTTGTCTTCTTCTACTTCTTCTCCTGTCCTTTTCCACTTCTTTTCATTAATATACTTCTTCTCTACTATACACGTCTCTGGATTTTGTTTGTTCTTTCTCGATTTATCAATTTCAAATTTCAAATTGTTCATCTGCCATCAAACTGTCCAAAGCTCCGCCAATTTATGTAGATGCGTAACAATATTATCTATATCACCAGTGGAATAGTTATTTGTGCAACTAGTGCGCAAAGTGACAGTTTGCTGCACCGAAAGAAACGTTTACGCCCGAGCCGTAGGCGAGGGCGGAATGGTTTCTTGAGTGCAGCAGAGGAACTTTGCGCACGTATTTCACATTAAGTTTTTCCTACAGTTACCATTGAATATGAAAAGTGGGTAATTATGGGTAAAATTGCCTGAAATGCATCAAATGTTTTTCTGTAAATTTATTATTGATAAAAACCTTAATCCTAAAATCCTAAAGTCCTCGTTGTCCTTGGTTATAATATATAATGAATAATAATTAGCGCGTTGTGCTTGGTTGCTCACTATAGCAGCCACAGCAGTCACTGTTACCAACTTCATTTTGATTTTGCTGCACTGTTGCTCCATATAACCTACTAAGTATTTTGCGTTGCCATGTTGCAAATCTGGAGTGCAGAAAAATTTTTGCCGCACTAGAGCGGAAAAGTGATTCTTTGCGTTCTGTAATCAGTGCAGCAATGGCCACTTTTCAACGTAACTGTAGGAAAAGTTTATTTCTAGCCTTTGCACAGTCTTAAGACGTAGAAGACAGGATAAAAAGTAGAAGACGGAATAAAAAGTAGCAGATAGGAGAAGAAGTAGGAAGAGACAGGAGAAAAGTAGAAGAAGACAGAGAAGAAGTAGGAGGAGACAAGAGAAGAAGTAGAAGAAGACAGAAGAAGTAGAAAAAAACAGGATAAGGAGTAGAAGACAGGATAAATAGAAGAAGACAGAGAAGAAGTAGGAGGAAACAAGAGAAGAAGTAGAAGACAGGGGAAGTAGAAGAAGACAGAATACTAAGTAGGAGACATGAGAAATAGACGAAGACAAGGAAAAGAAGTAGAAGAAGACAATTAAGGCTGTGCAAAGGCTAGAAATTACCAAAAATAACTTTTAGTTGAGTTATTTTTGGTCATTTTTGGTAAATTGAACAACTTTCTTAAAAAAATTGACATTATTGAAAGATTTTTGTTTTATTTAATCAACAATACCATGAAGAATTAATCCTCTAAATCTCATGGATTCATTTCTTAATGACTTTGAAATGTTCTGTCCCGAATATATTTAAACTTTAGGCGCTCATATCTTAAGTAATGATCGAAAAAAAAAATGTTTTCCTGAGAAAACTTTTTCATTTTGATAGCTTCATCGAAAAACTTTGAAAAATATCACCAGTAGAAAGTTTATTTCTAGCCTTTGCACAGCCTTAATTGTCTTCTTCTACTTCTTTTCCTTGTCTTCGTCTATTTCTCATGTCTCCTACTTTGTATCCTGTCTTCTTCTACTGTCTCCTCCTACTTCTTCTCTGTCTTCTTCTATTTATCCTGTCTTCTACTTCTTATCCTGTTTTTTCTACTTTTGTCTTCTTCTACTTCTTCTCCTGTCCTTTTCCACTTCTTTTCATTAATATACTTCTTCTCTACTATACACGTCTCTGGATTTTGTTTGTTCTTTCTCGATTTATCAATTTCAAATTTCAAATTGTTCATCTGCCATCAAACTGTCCAAAGCTCCGCCAATTTATGTAGATGCATAACAATATTATCTATATCACCAATGGAATAATTATTTGTGCAACTAGTGCGCAAAGTGACAGTTTGCTGCACCGAAAGAAACGTTTACGCCCGAGCCGTAGGCGAGGGCGGAATGGTTTCTTGAGTGCAGCAGAGGAACTTTGCGCACGTATTTCACATTAAGTTTTTCCTACAGTTACCATTGAATATGAAAAGTGGGTAATTATGGGTAAAATTGCCTGAAATGCATCAAATGTTTTTCTGTAAATTTATTATTGATAAAAACCTTAATCCTAAAATCCTAAAGTCCTCGTTGTCCTTGGTTATAATATATAATGAATAATAATTAGCGCGTTGTGCTTGGTTGCTCACTATAGCAGCCACAGCAGTCACTGTTACCAACTTCATTTTGATTTTGCTGCACTGTTGCTCCATATAACCTACTAAGTATTTTGCGTTGCCATGTTGCAAATCTGGAGTGCAGAAAAATTTTTGCCGCACTAGAGCGGAAAAGTGATTCTTTGCGTTCTGTAATCAGTGCAGCAATGGCCACTTTTCAACGTAACTGTAGGAAAAGTTTATTTCTAGCCTTTGCACAGTCTTAAGACGTAGAAGACAGGATAAAAAGTAGAAGACGGAATAAAAAGTAGCAGATAGGAGAAGAAGTAGGAAGAGACAGGAGAAAAGTAGAAGAAGACAAGAGAAGAAGGACTAGAAGAAAAAGCATTGTAACAAAAACTCTATAATTCAACAGATGAATTATAAGATTAATAAATGAATAATGTTGAACTCACCATGCAAAGAGGATGCGTTGTCGTCCACATTAACGACATCTCGTGACAACATTGTATGCTGTTGTTGTCTGAGATTTGGCGCCATCACAAGGGCCAGTGACAACATCAGTACCTGACAAAACATGACAACAACATTAGCCAAAAAACGTATCAAAGATAACAATATACATTGGACAACATTTATATCAGAGACTCTTTTATCTATATATATATATAAAAGCGAAATGGCACTCACTCACTGACTGACTGACTCACTCACTCGCATAACTAAAAATCTACCGGACCAAAAACGTTCAAATTTGGTAGGTATGTTCAGTTGGCCCTTTAGAGGCGCACTAAGAAATCTTTTGGCAATATTTTAACTCTAAGGGTTGTTTTTAAGGGTTTAAAGTTCGTCTTTTAGCATGTATATTCTTCTTCTCCAATCTCTTAATTATAATTGAAATTTCCATATCATATGTTACTATAGAACTATAATCTAGATAGAGTACCTCTTCGAAACAGTTGTTAACTGGCAACTAAATTAATAATTTTGTCAGGTTGGCATTAAGTTGAGTTGACTTTGTTAGGTTGGCACCAAGTTGAAGATTTAAATGCATTTATCGCGGAAAAATTGATTGGGCACTGCTACTTCAATCCTGGGAATATTATGTTACTAGCAGTCAGGCTCGCTTCGCTCGCCATATCCGTTTAGCCAGACGTTTAGTCTGGATCCCCGACTGGATCGTCCAGCATATGATAAAAATGCTCAAATAATGAAAAATGCAGGCGAGCGAAGCGAGCCTGCTGATATCATCCTTGGACAATCCAGTCGGGGGTCCAGGGGGCGGAGCCCCCTGGCTAGACGGATATGGCGAGCGATGCGAGCCTGACGGCTAGTTATAGTATAGATATCAAATGAAAGTTATATATGAATAGAACTAGGGACTTGGGCTCCTGCAAATATTGTCCGACCGAACAACTAAATAGCAGGAAGGAAGTTGAAGAACGAATTTATTTCCAACTCGTGCTTCGCAAGGGTTTATATAAAAACTTGTCAAACTATAAACTTGACGTAATGAAATCTTGAAGGGTTTAAAATATGCCTGTAACCATCCTCGGTTAATTAAGAATCTGTTTGCAAAATTCCAAGTGAATCGGTTGAGTAGTTGAGACGTTACTATGCGTCGAACATAATTTTGCTATCCCCCACATCTATAAGCCAGTTCTTTCCATTATTATAGTATAGATGACAACATCAGTACCTGACAAAACATCACCACAACATTAAGCCAAACAACGTATCGAAGATAACAATATACATTAACAAGATACAGGTTGCATAATATCATCGTAATATTATGACACTAGCCGTCAGGCTCGCTTCGCTCGCCATATCCGTCTAGCCAGGGGGCTCCACCCCCTGGACCCCCGACTGGATCGTCCAAGAATGAGATTAGCAGGCTCGCTTCGCTCGCCTGAATTTTTATCATGTTAGGACAATCCAGTCGGGGGTCCAGACTAAACGTCTGGCTAAACGGATGTGGCGAGCGAAGCGAGCCTGACGGCTAGTAATATAATATTCCCAGGATTGAAGTAGCAGTGCCCAATCAATTTTTCCGCGATAAATGCATTTAAATCTTCAACTTGGTGCCAACCTAACAAAGTCAACTCAACTTAATGCCAACCTGACAAAATTATTAATTTAGTTGCCAGTTAACAACTGTTTCGAAGAGGTACTCTATCTAGATTATAGTTCTATAGTAATTTAGTTGCCAGTTAACAACTGTTTCGAAGAGGTACTCTATCTAGATTATAGTTCTATAGTAACATATGATATGAAATTTCAATTATAATTAAGAGATTGGAAGAAAAAGAATATACATGCTAAAATACGAACTTTAAACCCTTAAAAACAACCCTTAGAGTTAAAATATTGCCAAAAGATTTCTTAGTGCGCCTCTAAAGGGCCAACTGAACATACCTACCAATTTGAACGTTTTTGGTCCGGTAGATTTTTAGTTATGCGAGTGAGTGAGTGAGTGAGTGCCATTTCGCTTTTATATATATAGATCACAAATATGCATTCATTAATAAAATAATATCTACCTTATTTCATCTATACTATAATAAAGGAACTGGCTTATACACGTAGGGGACAGGAAATTCACGAATGACGACGCATCATCACGTCTCAACTACTCAACCGATTGACATGGAATTTTGCATATAGATTCTTAATTAACCGAGGATGGTTATTTTCAATTCGTCAACTTTATAGTTTGTCAAGTTTTAAAATGGACCCTTGCAGAGCACGGGTTTCCTGATAGTAATGAAAAATACAAGCTTTTAATGAGTTTTTTACTTTTCCTACAGTTACGTTGAAAAGTGGACATTGCTGCACTGATTACAGAACGCAAAGAATCACTTTTCCGCTCTAGTGCGGGAAAATTTTTTTCTGCACTCCAGATTTGCAACATGGCAACGCAAAATACTTAGTAGGTTATATGGAGCAACAGTGCAGCAAAATCAAAATGAAGTTGGTAACAGTGACTGCTGTGGCTGCTATAGTGAGCAGAGGTGCAACCAAGCACAACGCGCTAATTATTATTCATTATATATTATAACCAAGGACAACGAGGACTTTAGGATTTAGGATTAAGGTTTTTATCAATAATAAAATTACACAGAAAAACATTTGATGCATTTCAGGCAATTTTACCCATAATTACCCACTTTTCATATTCAATGGTAACTGTAGGAAAAACTTAATGTGAAATACGTGCGCAAAGTTCCTCTGCTGCACTCAAGAAACCATTCCGCCCTCGCCTACGGCTCGGGCGTAAACGTTTCTTTCGGTGCAGCAAACTGACACTTTGCGCACTAGTTGCACAAATAACTATTTCCAGAGGGACACCGGGATCATTTTGGTAGAAGCCTACATTTGTTGAAATCAAAAGCGTAAATGTGAAGATGATTCAACCATAACAAGAGCTAGAGGATTCGCGAAAAGGTGAAATAAGTTTTATGAATATATTTCATTGTGATTGTATATGTAACCTCATCTAAATTTGGGAGAGGAATAGCACAAGGTTGCCTTATTTTTCTTCTCCCTATCATTTTGATGATGTACTTATTGCATGAATCAATAAAAAAATGTTTGATTGACAAAAATAAATTTGAACTTGAAAACTGCATCATATTGTGTTGATACTGCATCATTTTGTGTTGATACTGCATCATTTTGTGTTGATACTATATCATATTGTGGTGATACCATGGAGAAAAGATAGCATAAGAAGATAAGCCATGGTTTGTGGAATTCATTCAAAGTTTGGAAGTTATGTATCAAATAATGGTGTTGTGTATCAAGTTGAGATGATACTGTATCATTTATGGTGATACTATAGAGAAAAGATAGCTCAAGCCATGGTAAAGGACCGTTATGTTGCAACCTAACCTAACTTAACCCTTCGTTGACTGAACTATAGTGAGGTCCACGTTATAATGGCAGTGTGCGATTGACAATACTGTTGCTGTCCATTTCTATCATACAACAAAACATATAGCTCTATCTCTCTCTCGCTTTGCAATGTTGTCAGTTTGCCAGAATATTTTATTTTTACTTTTGACAGTGACTGTACAAAAGTAGACAAACAATTCTCAGCCGCCATTTTTTCTTCATTCTATCAAAATACTTGAGTACACAAGTCGTATAATTGATTTAAAATGTATTTTTGAAACAATAAAATAATTTTTAGATATTACCGTATGAGAAACACAAATTAAAATACCTGAAATGACATTTTAAATGTTGATAACCAACCATCCTAGACTCCATCCATGCTTAAGTTAGGCTAAACGTGTAGGTTAGACGTACTCTTACTGGTATAAATAATATTGAAGGGTTATTTCAGAATTACTTACATTAAAATTACTTTTTTTTGGATAGGATTTCTATTTTTCTATCATCTTTAAAGAAATTGGAGTAGAATACCTACCAAATAACTTAATTTCTGTTTTGAGATTTAGATTGGTATATCACAGCTTTTTAAATTAACCGCCATTTCAGGTTTGTATAAAAATAATAATCTGATCTCAGGTATGAAAGCAAATTTTTGAATCAAATTATGAAAAAAATATATTTTTTCTACAACTGCGCGTAAAGAAAGAATTTACATACTCAATTCTCCTCGAAAACAGCTTATTTCTGAGGAGAATCTACTTTACCATCATCTAACCATCTGCTCATGCGCAGTAGATTTTCTTTACGCTCGCTAATCATTCGCGCATGTGCAGAAGAGTTTCTTTACGCTCGCTAATCAGCTGATGATAAGCAGCTCGCCAAAAGACAAACCACTCTCGGTCAGATCTTAACCTAAAAAGTCGGTAATTGTACCGATTCTACAGCCATGATGGATATCAGTGTAGACGAATTATTATAAACTCCGCCAGATATAAGTGATTTAAAAGGTTTGTTCAGTTTGTATGAAATTCGCGCGAAATGCTTCTTTATCGCTCTTGCAAAATTATCTGTTTTGCGCGAGCGATAAAGTCGCCGCGCATTACGCTCTTAATACATAAATAGCTATTCTTGATTAATTTGACATTTAATTGATTATTGAGGAAATGATAATTATTATTAGATATTACCGTATGAGAAACACAAATTAAAATACCTGAAATGACATTTTAAATGTTGATAACCAACCATCCTAGACTCCATCCATGCTTAAGTTAGGCTAAACGTGTAGGTTAGACGTACTCTTACTGGTATAAATAATATTGAAGGGTTATTTCAGAATTACTTACATTAAAATTACTTTTTTTTGGATAGGATTTCTATTTTTCTATCATCTTTAAAGGAAATTGGAGTAGACCTACCTACCAAATAACTTAATTTCTGTTTTGAGATTTAGATTGGTATATCACAGCTTTTTAAATTAACCGCCATTTCAGGTTTGTATAAAAATAATAATCTGATCTCAGGTATGAAAGCAAATTTTTGAATCAAATTATGAAAAAAATATATTTTTTCTACAACTGCGCGTAAAGAAAGAATTTACATACTCAATTCTCCTCGAAAACAGCTTATTTCTGAGGAGAATCTACTTTACCATCACCTAACCATCTGCTCATGCGCAGTAGATTTTCTTTACGCTCGCTAATCATTCGCGCATGTGCAGAAGAGTTTCTTTACGCTCGCTAATCAGCTGATGATAAGCAGCTCGCCAAAAGACAAACCACTCTCGGTCAGATCTTAACCTAAAAAGTCGGTAATTGTAACGATTCTACAGCCATGATGGATATCAGTGTAGAC
Source organism: Nilaparvata lugens (assembly GCF_014356525.2). Taxonomy (NCBI): domain Eukaryota; kingdom Metazoa; phylum Arthropoda; class Insecta; order Hemiptera; family Delphacidae; genus Nilaparvata; species Nilaparvata lugens. The sequence goes on from NC_052512.1 coordinate 44,404,555, forward strand.
GAATTATTATAAACTCCGCCAGATATAAGTGATTTAAAAGGTTTGTTCAGTTTGTATGAAATTCGCGCGAAATGCTTCTTTATCGCTCTTGCAAAATTATCTGTTTTGCGCGAGCGATAAAGTCGCCGCGCATTACGCTCTTAATACATAAATAGCTATTCTTGATTAATTTGACATTTAATTGATTATTGAGGAAATGATAATTATTATTAGATCAAATTTAATGGGATGAATTGAGTAACAGCTGTGTACAGTCAGTGGCAAAATGGAGAGACTTGGCAACGTTATTCTCCTACCTATCTTTCTTCACTGCCATTATAACGTGGACCTCACTATGACTGAGGCATAGTTCGAATTGATAGATAGCGAGTAATAGTAACTATTACTATCGATAAGATAAGGTGCCAGCCAGCCAGCCTGCTATCATTTGTTTCATGCGGCTTTAATATAATAAAGATTTTTCTTCCTTATCTCTTATCTTTGGTAGAGAGTTAGTGGGGAGGATATTTTTAATATTCTTTCCGAAGAATGGACATTGATATGTCCAAGCTCCGCCAATTTATGTAGATGCATAAAAATATGATTATTATCTATAGTTATTATATTACAAATTGCTTTTTCAAATCATATACAGTTCAATAATTATTTTCTTAGTCTATATATGTAAATTCATCTATAATTTTGCTGTATTGTAAGCTATTGTATATAAGTGTATAAGCCAGTATATATTGTAATCTACAAATAAAGTACTCAATCAATCAATCAATCAATCTTTGGTAGAGAGTTAGTGGGGAGGATATTTTTAATATTCTTCCCAAAGAATGGACATTGATACGTCCAAAGCTCCGCCAATTTGGTAGATGCATAACATATGATTATATCTATAGTTATTATATTACAAACTGCTTTTTCATATCATATACAGTTCAATAATTATTTTCTTAGTCTATATTATGTAAATTTATCTATAATTTTGCTGTATTGTAAGCTATTGTATATAAGTGTATAAGCCAGTATATATTGTAATCTACATAAATAAAGTACTCAAACAATCAATCTTTCTTCACTGCCATTATAACGTGGACCTCGCTATAGAAAAGGAAATAGATAGAGTACACACCATAAGACAAGTGGCAGGTTGTGCATGTGTATTGGCTGCTCCCGTAGCTGTGTTAGCAGGTGCATTGGCATTGCTGGTTGTCGCCGTGCTTGCATTGCATTTGGCCAGCAAAGCGGCCTGTAATCGCTTCAACTGGGTGGAAAGAGTTTGGTTCTGCGACTGGAGACTTTTCAAGCGTTTCATCAGTGTCTCGTTCTCTTCGGTGCATTGTTTCACTCTGAAAATGGAATAAATAAATTAATTAATAATATCGGGGCACCGAGCATAGCTCGTTATTTATTTATAAACTATTGATAAACAGAACACAATTCTCTAAAATGATTGGGGAAGGACTAACAGCATAGAGAAACAATAGCATAAGGAAAAACTATTGACTAATGAATGCTTACAATGTAAGTCAATAGTTTTTTCATTTACATATTTGTTTTATTATCTTTCACACTTGTTTTCTTGGTTCTTATTTTAAGTTGTAAGCATTCATTAGTCAATAGTTTTTCCATTTAAATATTTGTTTTATTATCTCTCACACTTGTTTTCTTGGTTCTTATTTTGTACTAAAAGTAAATTTTATTATCATGGCGATTCTGTTGCTTAAGCCGCCATTTTGTCACACCGTTCAGGGGGAGGAGACTGTCTAGCTAGCCAATGGCAGGCGTTCATGCCCTCGACCAATTGCAGTACGCGCCTACTAGTATAATTCTGCTGCTCTTGTATTTAGTTTTAGTTTATCAGAGATTGGCAATGGTGAATAACCGAAACCGGTCTTTCTAATTATCAATAAATCAGTGGTTTTTTGACAATTTCTTATTCTTTTTCATTCAATTTTACATAAAATTACTCACAGAAGTATCAAGTTTATGATGATGTATTATAAGTGTTCTATGTGCCCTCCTTTTGAGGCTCGGACGACATCAAGACGGTAGCCAAATTCATCCCAGACTGCTCGCAAGATGTCTTCTTCGACTGTAGCTACTGCATCAGTTACCCTGGTTTTTAGCTCCTCAATATCAAGTGCTAAGGGAGAAACAACGTTAAAGATCGTGTTTATGTTCCTCCCTTAGCACTTGATAACTGATGCAGTAACTACAATCCGAGAAGACAGACATCTTGCGAACATCTTCTGTGAGAAATTTGATGTAAAATTGGTTTGAGTTCACTATTTTTGACGTGACAACGTCTTATAAATTGGTTTGCCGGGTGACACTTCAAGAAACTGCGTTACGTTCCCACGTTATGCGCTCACAATGAGAGCGAGTGAGAGCGTTCGTTTCGGTTCACGGTCGTCTGGTAAGAGCACGAATAGGAGCAGTGGCGAGCAACGCAGCAGCAACCCGAAGGCATTCACCTGGAGAGAGAGTGAAACGGAGCAATCTCCTGTGACTGCGCCACTACTTGATGAATAGGTTATGTGAATAAGTATAAGTGTAAGTATAATAGGTATAAGTGAATAGGTTATGTTGTAGTAATCACAATGTTGTGGTAGTTTTCAATCACAAAAGTAGTATAAATCGTTTCTCAGCCAATAATAATTTGTTTAACTTGAAAAAATGAGCGCGACTTGCTATGTAAAAAATTGAATCGACACAGTTAGCCCGCCTAAGAGCGAGAGAGACAGAGTGATTTTGTTGAGGATGTATGAAGGTAAAAATAAAATTTTGTTAATATGAAATTCAGTGCGAGATTCTTTGTATAAATTAATGTTTTAAATATAATTCTTTGTATAAATAAATGTTTTAAATTGTTACTATTATTTCATCCTTCTTCCTACTATAGGAATGAATATTCACATTAAAATTATTTTACCACTCAAAGTCGTTGTCACGTAAAACTTTCGCCCGTATACCAACTTTACAGGCAACTATGCAATTTTTTAATATAAATATAACTGTTTAAAATTGATTCATTCTTTTTGAAACACCCGGTATAACAAACTGTAAACTTGACGAACTAGTACCTAATAGGTCTATAAACATCCTCGGTTAATTAAGAATCTATAAATAAATAAATATCTTTATTGTCACAGAATGTTTATACATTATAGACAACGTCATGTTTGGTAACTCTAGTAAATACAGGCAAAAATGAGCCTGCAACAACAAGCACACAAAGCAATATTACAAGTCAATACATCCATTACCACTCTAAATTAGGTATCAATATATTTCCCATCACTTATCAACTACTTATATATCAATTATCATATTGATTATATATACATTTTCCATTGAATATGAAAAGTGGGTAATTATGGGTAAAATTGCCTGAAATGCATCAAATGTTTTTCTGTGTAATTTTATTATTGATAAAAACCTTAATCCTAAAATCCTAAAGTCCTCGTTGACGTTGGTTATAATATATAATGAATAATAATTAGCGCGTTGTGCTTGGTTGCACCTCTGCTCACTATAGCAGCCACAGCAGTCACTGTTACCAACTTCATTTTGATTTTGCTGCACTGTTGCTCCATATAACCTACTAAGTATTTTGCGGTTTCATGTTGCAAATCTGGAGTGCAGAAAAATTTTTCCCGCACTAGAGCGGAAAAGTGATTCTTTGCGTTCTGTAATCAGTGCAGCAATGGCCACTTTTCAACGTAACTGTAGGAAAACATAATTAATAATATCGGGGCACCGAGCATAGCTCGTTATTTATTTATAAACTATTGATAAACAGAACACAATTCTCTAAAATGATTGGGGAAGCACTAACAGCATAGAGAAACAATAAGTAGATATCCCATGGTATAGGGCGTTTATGTCGCAACTTTTACTGTTATCTCAAGCCGATAGCCCACGTAGTTATTTCCTGTGAAGCTTTATGACGCTGGTAGTCTCTCATATTGTGCCGTTCATACACTCTTACCCGGTCAAATCAGTAAAAATCAACAATAATCGACAGTAATCGTCTTGGGATAACAGTAAAAGTTGCGACATAAACGCCCTATACCAGTGGTCGCCATCTCGAGCTACCGGTAGCTCGTGGGGTAGTTTTAGGTAACTCACAGAAATGCTTGGGTTGTCAACCATTAATTGAGAAACATGGTTACAAATTTTGCATTTCTCACAGATATAACTGAGAAGTTGAAAGATTTAAATTTGGAGCTTCGAGGGAAAGATAAGGACATCGGTGGAATGATTTGAACTGTAAAATAATTTTCCAAGGAGCTTGAGATGTGGGAAAAGAATGTCGTCCAGTTTGAATATAAACACTTTTCCAGTCTGAAGAAAATCAATGACGAGAAAAATCCTCCACAGCACCTCAGCAATAACCAAGAATACATTACAATTCAGACTTGAGACAACAGTTTGATCAACGATTTCAAGATTTTAAAAGCATATCGAATATGGTACAATTCGTCAACTCTCCTTTTGTGGAGATTGATGCAGAAGATTTTGCAGCTTGTGTTGTAAAACATTTTGGTGGAGATCATGCTTCAGTTGAAATGGAATTTGTGGATTTTTAAAATGATCTTGTCTCTCAGATCACTTTCTACAACTGGAATATTTGGCCTCAAGTCCCCAAAGAGAAATATCCAATTATTTTTCAAGTTGCATTGAGGTTGAAAGCCATGCTCAGCTCTACCTACTTGTGTGAATCATCTTTCTCAAGTATTAAATTCTAGCCAGGGGGCTCCGCCCCCTGGACCCCCGACTGGATCGTCCAAGAATGAGATCTGCATTTTTCATTTGAGCATTTTTATCATATGTTAGGACAATCCAGTCGGGGGTCCAGACTAAACGTCTGGCTAAACGGATATGGCGAGCGAAGCGAGCCTGACGGCTTGTAATATAATATTTCCAGGATTGAAGTAGCAGTGCCCAATCAATTTTTCCGCGATAAATGCATTTAAATCTTCAACTTGATGCCAACCTAACAAAGTCAACTCAAGTTAATGCCAACCTGACAAAATTATCAATTTAGTTGCCAGTTAACAACTGTTTCGAAGAGGTACTCTATCTAGATTATAGTTCTATAGTAACATATGATATGGAAATTTCAATTATAATTTAGAGATTGGGAGAATAAGAATATACATGCTAAAAGACGAACTTTAAACCCTTAAAAACAACCATTAGAGTTAAAATATTGCCAAAAGATTTCTTAGTGCGCCTCTAAAGGGCCAACTGAACATACCTACCAAATTTGAACGTTTTTGGTCCGGTAGATTTTTAGTTATGCGAGTGAGTGAATGAGTGAGTGAGTGAGTTAGTCAGTCAGTTAGTGAGGGCCATTTCGCTTTTATATATATAGATTAATGCAGAGAATCGGCATTGCTGTTCTTCTATCTTTATCCACTGCCATTATAATGTGGACCTCATTATAGCACACAACATGTTTCCGGAAATTTAGGACATTTATAATATTCATATTTTGAGAGGTATAACAATTATGATTGATTGATTGTCTTTATTAGGGCGGAGTTGGGACTGCTGGTCCTCTCTGCCTCACAACCCTAATATATGAGTAGAGGAACAAGAATGTAGCCAAATTTGGGGCCACACTATATTATGGTCAGGTCCACGTTATAATGGCAGTGAAGAAAGATAGGAGAAAAACGTTGCCAATTCTCTCTATTTTGCCACTGACTGTACACAGCTGTTACTCAATTCATCCCATTAAATTTAATCCAATAATAATTATCATTTCCTTGATAAAATAATCAATTTAATGTCAAATTAATCAAGAAAATATATTTTTTCATAATTTGATTCAAAAATTTGCTTCCATAACTGAGAGCAGATTTTTATTTTTATACAAACCTGAAATGGCGGCTAATTTAAAAAGCTGTGATACACGGATCTGAATTTTAAAACAACAGAAATTGAGTTTTTTGGTAGGAATTCTATTCAAATTTCTTAAAAAAAAATTGAAAAATAGAAATCCTTTTTAAAAATAAGTAATTTCAATGGATTAATTTTGAAATAACTTTTCAATGTTTTATTATAGGTCTAACCTATACGGGTAGGCTAACTGAAGCATGGATGAAGTCTTGAAGTCATGGATGAAGGTATTCTACTCCAATTTCTTTTAAAGATGATAGAAAAATAGAAATCCTATCCAAAAAAAGTAATTATAATGTAAATAATTCTGAAATAACCTTTCAATATTATTTATACCAGTAAGAGTACGTCTAACCTACACGTTTAGCCCAACTTAAGCATGGATGAAGTCTAGGATGGTTGGTTATCAACTTTTAAAATGTCATTTCAGGTATTTTAATTTGTGTTTCTCATACGGTAATGTTGAAAAATTATTTCATCGTTTCAAAAATACATTTTAAATCAATTATATGACTTGTGTACTCAAGTATTTTGATACAATGAAGAAAAAAAAAATGGCGGCTGAGAATTTTTTGTTCAGTTTTGTACAGTCACTGTCAAAAGTAAATATAAAATATTCTGGCAAATAGACAACATTGCAAAGCGCGAGAGAGATAGTGCTATCTGTTTTGTTGTATGATAGAAAAGGACAGCAACAGTATTGTCAATCGTACAGTGCCATTATAATGTGATACCCTTACCTGTCTTCGAGGCCGTCGACATACTCCTTCTTGCGTTTTCTCGAATCCTGGGCGGATATTTTATTTCTGATTTTGCGCCGGATTCGCTTCAATTCCCGCTCCTCCTGTTTGGTCAGTGGATAGTGCGAAGGCAGAGAAATTCCCTCTTTTATCATCAGGCGTTTCTCTTCAGCTGACAACACAAAACACAACAAAATTGTAAAATATTGCAGCAAAACAGTATCATTTCAAAAGTACAATATTTTCGAAGTTGCATTTGTTCAAATATTAATTAACTAGCCGTCAGGCTCGCTTCGCTCGCCATGTCCGTCTAGCCAGGGGGCTCCGCCCCCTGGACCCCCGACTGGATCGTCCAAGAATGAGATCTGCATTTTTCATTTTAGCATTTTTATCATATGTTAGAACAATCCAGTCGGGGGTCCAGACTAAACGTCTGGCTAAACGGATATGGCGAGCGAAGCGAGTCTGACGGCTAGTAATATAATATTCCCAGGATTGAAGTAGCAGTGCCCAATCAATTTTTCCGCGATAAATGCATTTAAATCTTCAACTTGGTGCCAACCTAACAGAGTCAACTCAACTTAATGCCGACCTGACAAAATCATTAATTTAGTTGCCAGTTAACAACTGTTTCGAAGAGGTACTCTATCTAGATTATAGTTCTATAGTAACATATGATATGGAAATTTCAATTATAATTAAGAGATTGGGAGAAGAAGAATATACATGCTAAAAGACGAACTTTAAACCCTTAAAAACAACCCTTAGAGTTAAAATATTGCCAAAGATTTCTTGGTGCGCCTCTAAAGGGCCAACTGAACATACCTACCAAATTTGAACGTTTTTGGTCCGGTAGATTTTTAGTTATGCGAGTGAGTGAGTGAGTCAGTCAGTGAGTGAGTGCCATTTCGCTTATATATATATATAGATGAATGAATATCGGGGTACCGAGCTTCGCTCGTTATTTATTTATAAACTAGTAGTTCTGCGAACAGTAGACCTCGCTCATGAATAGTCTACAAGTTTCAAACTAATGAGAAGGGCCATTGAGAAAGTACAGTATATTGTGAAGATTTATCCATGTCATCTATTATTTTCTCCATTGAAAGTGCTAAAGACATTGTTTCCAGGGACACCAGACTTATCAAGGAGGTACCTTCATATCGTCCCCATATTTACAATATTACAAATTTGCCAACAATTAAATAAGAAATCGGTCAACTGACAGAAAAATGGAATATGCAGTAGGCAATTTAGACGATGAATCGTCTCACAGACGATAGTGAGACGGAAATGATTCTAAATAACATGGGTTTGTTGGTGACAATGACAGGAGGTTGCTAATATTGTTTTTCATAAAAAGTGGATTTAATGTTATGGCGGCTTGTTATGCCTATGCAGAATGTTTATGCTCACAAGTCGGTTTCCGATCTCATACTAAAACGAAAACAAGAGCTAACTAACTAAGCTGTGATGTCTCCGGCCGGTTCGGTAGGTCTAGAAACTATTCATCTATCAAACAGGGAAATATCGTGTTTAAAAGGGAAGAAATGGTGCAATCAAGAGAGAATCTTTCTTCAATTAATAAATACAGTATGATTTGGAGCGGCTCAGACGTTTCAAGGTTCACCGCTGACAACTCTTGTCCTCTATCGATAGCATTCCAACGATACCATTCATTCAATACAGCACATTTTAGAGCGGCACAATTTTATATTAAAACCGGAGGTCTTATCAAAAATCGTTACACATACGTTTCTGCGCCTTGTTTCAAAGAACTTGCATACCAAATTTCATCCAAATCGGACAATAACTGCGACTGTAACTGCGGTACAAACAAACAAACAAACAAACAAACAGACAAAAGCCAATCGAGTCGAAACTAAGACCTCAGCTTCGCTTTGGTCAATTAATGAATGAATGATATCGGGGCACCGAGATTCGCTCGTTATTTATTTATTGATAAACAGAAACACAACTCTTGAAAATGATTGGGGAAGGACTAACAGGCACAGCCCAAAACTGTTTCTTCCCCGAATTTTGATTTATACACTATAAATAGTCCAAAAAGTAGTTACGTTCCATACACTTGGATTCAGGTTCAATTTTCAGTCCAAACATTTCAAAACAAGAAGCTCTAATTCCGATTAATTACAAACCAAATTGAATAACAAAATAACACTCACTAATCACTTAAAATTGTCAAAAATGATCAACTTTAAAAATTATGATATACTCTAGTTTAGAATGATTATCATGTCATGTCAACAAATCAGATTATTTTGATCAAGTCGATTAAAATTTCTAGATAATATTTCTCGCTGATTGATTACACAGCTGGAAATAATTCTGTTTCTCTCCCACATACACATCTTCTGTTTTGACAGACGACGAAATTATCATCTGTTTTTCCAAGGATGAATAATAATTAACCTTTTCATGTCCTTCAGCGAGTTTTCCCAGGGATGAGACCTAGTGCAATCGAATTTTTATATCATAAACCTACTATGTTCCAGATTTCGTAAAAATCGTTAGAGCCGTTGAACATAAATAACCAGATAACTAGATATAAAAATATAAACAGATAGTGTATACAGAAATTGCTCGCTTAATATAATAGGATTATCATTGAACGAAAATCCAAATTAAATGCTGTGATTCACCCCGAAGACTTCTGCTACTGCAAATATTGACAACAGGGTGAGCAGCTAGACAGTTAAATTCCGCCTAACACTAGATCGCTAAACTATAGTGTGGTCCACGTTGGCAGTGGAGAAAGATAAGAGAACAGCGATGCCAATTCTCTTCCTTCTCATCGCTCTCTCTCACTCTCTTATTTTCTTTCTTTCTCTCCATCTCCACCCTCTCTCACTCTGACTGTCTGTCTCTCTCTCTTTGGTAGAGAGTTAGTGGGGAGGATATATTGAATATTCTTTCCGAAGAATGGACATTGATATGTCCAAAGCTCCGCCAATTTATGTTGATGCATAACAATATGATTATTATCTATAGTTATTATATTACAAATTGCTTTTTCATATCATATACAGTTCAATAGTTATTTTCTTAGTCTATATTATGTAAATTCATCTATAATTTTGCTGTATTGTAAGCTATTGTATATAAGTGTATAAGCCAGTATATATTGTAATCTACATAAATAAAGTACTCAATCAATCAATCTCTCTCTTTTCTTCTCTTTCTTCTTCTTCTTTTTCTTTCTTCTGTCTTCTCCTCCTCCTGTCTTATTCTTTTTCTTTCTTCTGTCTTCTTCTTTCTTCTCCTTCTTTCCCTTCTCCTCCTATCTTCTCCTCGTTTCTTGTTCTTCTTCTCTTGTCTTTTTCGTCTCGTTCTTCTTCTTCTTCTTCATCATCATCTTCTTCTTCTCCTTCTCCTTTTTCTCCTCCTCCTTCTTCTTCTTCTTCTTCTCCTTCTTCTTCTTCTTCTTCTTCTTCTGTCTTCTTCTCCATCTTCTTCTCCTCCTCCTTCTTCTTCTTTTTCTTAGTTCTTGTTTTATTCTAGTAGTTCTGTGAACAGTAGACCTCACGCAGTATTCTCATCCACAAGTACCTGATTGAAACTATAGACCTTATGGAAATACAGCAATAGACTGGCTTCTCCACACATCTGTGTAATCACTTGTCAGCTGATTTATGATGAATAATTCTATAGTCTGATTTTTACTCTAATATTGGCGTATGAAGGAGGCTCCTTTTTCCTTTTATACTAGTAGTTCTGTGAACAGTAGACCTCACGCAGTATTCTCATCCACAAGTACCTGATTGAAACTATAGACCTTATGGAAATACAGCAATAGACTGGCTCTCCACACATCTGTGTAATCACTTGTCAGCTGATTTATGATGAATAATTCTATAGTCTGATTTTTACTCTAATATTGGCGTATGAAGGAGGCTCCTTTTTCCTTTTATACTAGTAGTTCTGTGAACAGTAGACCTCAGTATTCTCATCCACAAGTACCTGATTGAAACTATAGACCTTATGGAAATACAGCAATAGACTGGCTTCTCCACACATCTGTGTAATCACTTGTCAGCTGATTTATGATGAATAATTATTCTATAGTCTGATTTTTACTCTGATATTGGCGTATGAAGGAGGCTCCTTTTTCCTTTTATATTATCCTTGAAATGCAAAATTTCCAAAAACCTTGTATATACGTCGACGCGCAATTAAAAAAGGAACATACCTGTCAAATTTCATGAAAATCTATTACCGCGTTTCGCCGTAAATGCGCAACATATAAACATTTAAACATTGAGGGCCGTTTGCACAGTGTAAGTTTAAGCTAAAGCTGAAACCAAATCTGGATTTTTTTTGGTTTAAACTAAAATTCCGTTTGCACAGTATCAGTTTAAACTCTGGGAAAGTTTAAACCTCCAAAGTAGGAGGTTTAAACCAAATAATTTGGATTAACTCGAAGTATTTTGATTGAGTAAACCACTTGATAGGAATTAAGACAATTTTTAACAGCGGTCTTCGATTAGAGAACATGTTTTTAATAACACATAACTGAGATATATTGCTTTCGAGAGATTCCTAATAAACATAAGATTAGAATTAAGACAATTTTTAACAGCGGTCTTCGATTAGAGAACATGTTTTTAATAACACATAACTGAGATATATTGCTTTCGAGAGATTCCTAATAAACATTAAGATTAGAATTAAGACAATTTTTAACAGCGGTCTTCGATTGGAAAACATGTTTTTAATAACAATACAGTTCTATAGTTATTTTCCTAGTCTATATTATGTAAATTCATCTATAATTTTGCTGTATTGTAAGCTATTGTATATAAGTGTATAAGCCAGTATATATTGTAATCTACATAAATAAAGTACTCAATCAATCAATCAATCAATCTCTTTTCTTCTCCTTTCTTCTTCTTTTTCTTTCTTCTGTCTTCTTCTTCTTCTTCTTCTTCTTCTTCTTCTCTTCTTCTTCTTCTTCTTCTTCTTCTTCTTCTTCTTCTTCTTCTTCTTCTCTTCTTCTTCTTCTTCTTCTTCTTCTTCTTCTTCTTCTCTTCTTCTTCTTCTTCTTCTTCTTCTTCTTCTTCTTCTTCTCTTCTTCTTCTTCTTCTTCTTCTTCTTCTTCTTCTTCTCTTCTTCTTCTTCTTCTTCTTCTTCTTCTTCTCTTCTTCTTCTTCTTCTTCTTCTTCTTCTTCTTCTTCTTCTTCTTCTTCTTCTTCTTCTTCTTCTTCTTTGTTCTGTGAACAGTAGACCTCACGCAGTATTCTCATCCACAAGTACCTGATTGAAACTATAGACCTTATGGAAATACAGCAATAGACTGGCTTCTCCACACATCTGTGTAATCACTTGTCAGCTGATTTATGATGAATAATTCTATAGTCTGATTTTTACTCTAATATTGGCGTATGAAGGAGGCTCCTTTTTCCTTTTATACTAGTAGTTCTGTGAACAGTAGACCTCAGTATTCTCATCCACAAGTACCTGATTGAAACTATAGACCTTATGGAAATACAGCAATAGACTGGCTTCTCCACACATCTGTGTAATCACTTGTCAGCTGATTTATGATGAATAATTATTCTATAGTCTGATTTTTACTCCAATATTGGCGTATGAAGGAGGCTCCTTTTTCCTTTTATACTAGTAGTTCTGTGAACAGTAGACCTCACGCAGTATTCTCATCCACAAGTACCTGATTGAAACTATAGACCTTATGGAAATACAGCAATAGACTGGCTTCTCCACACATCTGTGTAATCACTTGTCAGCTGATTTATGATGAATAATTATTCTATAGTCTGATTTTTACTCTAATATTGGCGTATGAAGGAGGCTCCTTTTTCCTTTTATATTATCCTTGAAATGCAAAATTTCCAAAAACCTTGTATATACGTCGACGCGCAATTAAAAAAGGAACATACCTGTCAAATTTCATGAAAATCTATTACCGCGTTTCGCCGTAAATTCGCAACATATAAACATTTAAACATTAAGGGTCGTTTGCACAGTGTACATTTAACCTAAAGCTTAAACCAAATCTGGATTTTTTTGGTTTAAACTAAAATTCCGTTTGCACAGTATCAGTTTAAACTCTGGGAAAGTTTAAGCCTCCAAAGTAGGAGGTTTAAACCAAATAATTTGGATTAACTCGAAGTATTTTGATTGAGTAAACCACTTGATAGGAATTAAGACAATTTTTAACAGCGGTCTTCGATTAGAAAACATGTTTTTAATAACACATAACTGAGATATATTGCTTTCGAGAGATTCCTAATAAACATTAAGATTAGAATTAAGACAATTTTTAACAGCGGTCTTCGATTAGAGAACATGTTTTTAATAACACATAACTGAGATATATTGCTTTCGAGAGATTCCTAATAAACATTAAGATTAGAATTAAGACAATTTTTAACAGCGGTCTTCGATTGGAAAACATGTTTTTAATAACACATAACTGAGATATATTGCTTTCGAGAGATTCCTAATAAACATTAAGATTAGAATTAAGACAATTTTTAACAGCGGTCTTCGATTAGAGAACATGTTTTTAATAACACATAACTGAGATATATTGCTTTCGAGAGATTCCTAATAAACATTAAGATTAGAATTAAGACAATTTTTAACAGCGGTCTTCGATTAGAAAACATGTTTTTAATAACACATAACTGAGATATATTGCTTTCGAGAGATTCCTAATAAACATTAAGATTAGAATTAAGACAATTTTTAACAGCGGTCTTCGATTAGAAAACATGTTTTTAATAACACATAACTGAGATATATTGCTTTCGAGAGATTCCTAATAAACATTAAGATTAGAATTAAGACAATTTTTAACAGCGGTCTTCGATTGGAAAACATGTTTTTAATAACACATAACTGAGATATATTGCTTTCAAGAGATTCCTAATAAACGAGGAAGACCGTAGTAGATTCAAGCGTAACAAAATAACTTTTTTATCTTACATTCTAAAATAATTATATTTTCAGGTGCCAACTAAACATAAGTTATTTAAGAATTTCTTCGATTAGAAAACATGTTTTTAATAACACATAAATGAGATATTGCTTTTGAGAGATTCCTAATAAACGAGGAAGACCGTAGTAGATTCAAGCGTAACAAAATAACTTTTTTATCTTACATTCTAAAATAATTATATTTTCAGGTGCCAACTAAACATAAGTTATTTAAGAATTTCTTGATCGCTTTTATAACCGTACAGCTTACAGTTCTGTGGATTTTGAACAAGAACATGAAAATACTAAAATAGTAGCTACATAACCTCAATTTACTGATGGTTTGTAAACAAAAACAAATTTCCTGTAAAAATCAGCCTTCCTGATATTATAAACAATGACATTCTATTACCAACTTAACGCTAAACTAGTTTAACTTAAACTGGATTAGTAAATGCACAGAGAAAACCGATTCAAGTTTAAACCTTCAGATCAACTTAAACTCGATTAACTTAATCGAGTTTAGCAGTATATACGTTGACGCGCATTCAAAAAAGGAACATACCTGTCAAATTTCATGAAAATCTATTACCGCGTTTCGCCGTAAATACGCAACATATAAACATTAAGAGAAATGCCAAACCGTCGACTTGAATCTCAGACCTCAATTCGCTCGGTCAATTAATGTTTCCATCTTCTTCTCAACCTTCTTTTCATTCTACTTATTCGCTTATTACGCTCACATTCTATTAAAGTAAGTTCCACGTTATAATGGCAGTGGAGAAAGATAGGAGAGCAACGTTGCCGAACCTCTGTCTTGTCAATGCCTTCTATAGATGATAGCTGATACGGGTATATCTGATGTAGCATCAACTGTTTAGGGCCGTTTGCACAGTATAGATTGCTAAACTCGATTAAGTTAATCCGAAAGTTCAAACTTGAATCGGTTTACTCAGTGCATTTACTAATCCAGTTTAAGTTGAACTAGTTTAGCGTTAAGTTGGTAATAGAATGTCCTGATTTTTACAGGAAATTTGTTATTTGTTTACAAACCATCAGTAATTTGAGGTTATGTAGCTACTATTTTAGTATTTTCTTGTTCTTGTTCAAAATCCACAGAGTTGTAAGCTGTACGGTTCTAAAAGTGAAAAGCGATCAAGAAATTCTTTAAAAAATTATGTTTAGTTGTCACCAGAAAATATATTTTAGAATGTAAGATAAAAAAGTTATTTTGTTACGCTTGAATCTACTATGGTCTTCCTCGTTTATTAGAAATCTCTCGAAAGCAATATCTCATTTATGTGTTATTAAAAACATGTTTTCCAATCGAAGACAACTGTTAAAAATAGTCTTATTTTCTAACAAGTGGTTTATTCAATCAATATAAAAGCGAAATGGCACTGACTCACTGACTGACTGACTGACTCACTCACTCGCATAACTAAAAATCTACCGGACCAAAAACGTTCAAATTTGGTAGGTATGTTCAGTTGGCCCTTTAGAGGCGCACTAAGATATCTTTTGGCAATATTTTAACTCTAAAGGTTGTTTTTAAGGGTTTAAAATTCGTCTTTTAGCATGTATATTCTTCTTCTCCCAATCTCTTAATTATAATTGAAATTTCCATATCATATGTTACTATAGAACTATAATCTAGATAGAGTACCTCTTCGAAACAGTTGTTAACTGGCAACTAAATTTATAATTTTGTCAGGTTGGCATTAAGTTGAGTTGACTTTGTTAGGTTGGCACCAAGTTGAAAATTTAAATGCATTTATCGCGGAAAAATTGATTGGGCACTGCTACTTCAATCCTGGGGATGTTATATTACTAGCAGTTAGGCTCGCTTCGCTCGCCATATCCGTTTAGCCAGCCGTTTAGTCTGGACACCCGACTGGATTGTCCTAACATATGATAAAAATGCAGGCGAGCGAAGCGAGCCTGCTGATCTCCTTCTTGGACGATCCAGTCGGGGGTCCAGGGGGCGGAGCCCCCTGGCTAGACGGATATGGCGAGCGAAGCGAGCCTGACGGCTAGTTCAATCAATAAATCCCATAAATTTAAATTATTTGTTTTTTGCCCAATTTTTCTCAGTTTCAAAATTTCTTCGCAGTCATTTTTATCAATCGCATTAAAAACTTCTATCAATTCCTCCATTATAATTATTTTTACATTCAAATAATGATTCACTATAGGCCTAACCTAAATCAATAATAATTATCGTCTACAGAAGCATTAAAAACAACCGTCGAAAAATAATTTACTATAAGCTGTTTCCCCATCAAATCTTTACAGATGTCAAGTTAATCCAAATTATTTGGTTTAAACCTCCTGCTTTGGAGGTTTAAACTTTCCCAGAGTTTAAACTCAATACAGAGATTAAACTAATACTATGCAAACGGAATTTTAGTGTAAACCAAAAAAAATCCAGATTTGGTTTAAGCTTTAGCTTAAACTTACACTGTGCAAACGGCCCTTATAGTTATTTGTGCAACTAGTGCGCAAAGTGACAGTTTGCTGCACCGAAAGAAACGTTTACGCCCGAGCCGTAGGCGAGGGCGGAATGGTTTCTTGAGTGCAGCAGAGGAACTTTGCGCACGTATTTCACATTAAGTTTTTCCTACAGTTACCATTGAATATAAAAAGTGGGTAATTATGGGTAAAATTGCCTGAAATGCATCAAATGTTTTTCTGTGTAATTTTATTATTAATAAAAACCTTAATTTATTGTCAAATTGAAAAAAAATGTTGTCGTTGGTTATAATATATAATGAATAATAATTAGCGCGTTGTGCTTGGTTGCACCTCTGCTCACTATAGCAGCCACAGCAGTCACTGTTACCAACTTCATTTTGATTTTGCTGCACTGTTGCTCCATATAACCTACTAAGTATTTTGCGTTGCCATGTTGCAAATCTGGAGTGCAGAAATATTTTTCCCGCACTAGAGCGGAAGAGTGATTCTTTGCGTTCTGTAATCAGTGCAGCAATGGCCACTTTTCAACGTTACTGTAGGAAAAAGTATTATTCACACTCACCAGTCAACTGTAGCCGTGGATATGTTGTGACGTCATCATTTCGACTAGTTACCAGTCTGGCCGTCAGGGGGAGCTGCAATCTGTTTTGTAGCCCCTTATGGTAGCTGCTGCATTTCTACCCTTGATCCCATTCACTATCTTGATTGTACGCACTTGGCCCTGCGAGCAGGTTTGGCTTCCTAAAACACACAACAAAAAGTAATAAATAAACTTCAGTAACAACAAAAATTAGTAACATTTATGAATAAAAATCTGGTGTGGCGCACTCACACAACTTTCCTTGAAAATTGATCACCTGACGCTAGTGTTCCCGCGCATCTCAAGTCTACTATTCAACGATTTGAGCCAGCTGGTGACAGGGCAATAACGCTGGAGACACACATGAGGTCTGCTACCTCTTCATAGTGAATGATTTAATAGAATCAACAATAATTTGCAATTGAATTATCACATTTTCTCGAATTTAAAGCTTATTTTCAATTTTAGGTGAAAATGTTACTGAACATTAATTGTAGAGATTTTCATGCTCAATCTACTCCACTTGATTTTGACGTGACAACGTCTTATAAATTGGTTTGCCGGGTGACACTTCAAGAAACTGCGTTACGTTCCCACGTTATGCGCTCACAATGAGAGCGAGTGAGAGCGTTCGTTTCGGTTCACGGTCGTCTGGAAAGAGCACAAATAGGAGCAGTGGCGAGCAACGCTCGCAGCAGCAAGCCCAGCAACCCGAAGCATTCACCTGGAGAGAGAGTGAAACGGAGCAGTCAACCTGCGCAGGCGCCGCAAGCAATCTCCTGCGACTGCGCCACTAATTCAAAATGTCAAGTCAATGGTTGTCTCTCTCGCTCTTAGGTGGGCGCGGGCTAACCATGCCCGAGTGGAAGGGACGCGTGCCTCTCACTCACTCTCATTGTGAGTTATATTTCATCCTTCTTCCTACTATACGAATGAATTCACATTAAAATTATTTTACCACTCAAAGTCATCACGTAAAACTTTCGCCCGTATTTTTGTTCCAATTGTATCGGAAGCCTGATAATTGGGAATCTATCTGCATTGATGGGGCGCAGCTCCTGAAATTTTTACAGATATGGGACTTGTGGCAGTTGATAGAGCTTATCGATGACTATTTTAGGTATGAATTTGATCAAAATCGTTGAAGCCGTTTCCGAGAAAATCACGAAAAACCCTGTTTTTGACAACATTTTCGCCATTTTAGCCGCCATCTTGAATTGCATTTGATCGAAATTGTTCGTGTCGGATCCTTATAGTGAAAGGACCTTAAGTTCCAAATTTCAAGTCATTCCATTAATTGGGAGATGAGATATCGTGTACACAGACGCATATCATACACACACACACACACACACACACACACACACACACACACATACAGACAATACCCAAAAACCAGTTTTTTGGACTCAGGGGACCTTGAAACGTATAGAAATTTATAAATTGGAGTACCTTAATTTTTTTCTGAAAGCAATACTTTCCTTACCTATGGTAATAGGGCAAGGAAAGTAAAAATTGAGTCTCAAATTTTGACATTCAATAACTTTTTATGTGCGCACTGAATTTGATGATTTTTTGGTTGTTTTCGTTATGTTCAGGACCAGGTTTATGGCCTATCAAATTTATAATTCAGCTCCAGGACTCTTTCCTATGGTCCTTCAAAGTTTACATGCAATCCTAATGGGAGAAGATTTTTAAGCTGGTCACACACAGAAATAAAAATCAGCTGTTATAATCATTGCGTCATCCAACAGCCGTCGGTGGATAGTAGACAAGAGTGTGTGCTGCTCCATAACCGCCCATGTATTTTATTCTAACCGACCCGACTAAAAACAAAATGACTGTTGTGTGTGTAACCATCCAGCAGTGCGGCCTCAGGTTAAAGACTTACATGCTCTAGAGACATTGCTTTGTTTCAAATAATTGTGCTGTCCTCGGAGTTTAGAATGTAAATACTGATTGTTGGATAATATTCATAAAAATATAGTGATGCATCATTCTATATTTTGTGAATATTTGAAGCTTGGTTTTTGTTTTAACGGAAGTTTTATTATCAATCTATCTAAATTTGAGAAAAGGTCATGCGGGAGATGACCCAAGGCACAATAATATATAAATCAAAGCAATTCATGCCTATGCTGACGATATCTTGTTGGTGACCCGGAATCTGGCTACACTTAAGGAGACGTTTTTAAAGATAGAGCAGGAAGGAAAGCCACTAGGACTTAAGGTGAACGAATCTAAGACAAGTATATGCTAATGTCAAGTGTGCAGGCCCGAAGAAGAAGAACGAACCAGTTAGGATAGGACAGTTCTTGTTTGAAAATGTGAGCAGTTTCGTTTACCTAGGCACAGAGCTGAATGTAGAAAAAAATGTCTGAAGGAATAAACAAACGAATAATCAGTGGTAATAGAGCATATTTGCAAATTTTAAAATAATTAAGTCCAAGCTGATAACACGTGACACTAAAATAAAACTCTATAAAACAGTAATCAGGCCAGTAGTTACATATGGCAGCGAAGCATGGACATTCACTGTCGCCGATATATCCGCACTTAGAGTCTTTGAAAGGAAAATCATCCGAAGAATTTTTGGACCAGTTCGGCAAGATGAAACATGGAGAATAAGAAGCAACAGAGAGATAAACAATATTCTCCAAAACCAGGACATAGTTCGTTTCATCAAATCACGAAGAATCAGCTGGCTGGGACACGTCTGGAGAATGGAGCAGAACAGACTCCAGAGACAACTGCTTGAGGGTGAAATTTTCCAAGTAAGAAGAAGAGGGAGACCCAGGAGAAGGTGGCTGCAGGATGTCGAAGGAGATCTGAATAGAATGGGGATTCGTGGATGGAGAAGGATGGCGAATGACCGGAACGAGTGGAGGCGAGTGACGGAGGAAGCCAAGGCCCACCCAGGGCTGTAGTGCTAAGAAACATCTAAATTTGAAATTCTTTGTTTTATTCTGATTCATAGTTTCAGATTGAAGATTTGGTGTTGAAATTGAAGTGAACATAACCTACATAATATTTGGACGATTTGTGACAAAATCAGGAAATTGATGAAGTTATGGGCAATAGCCTGTTTTTTCTTTTCCGACTATTGTATTGTTCGCTCTATCTAATAAATAAATAAATAAATTAAGCTAAGGCTAAGCACACCTGAGGAGGCGCGGCTTGGTGATACAAAGTGTTGATCTTATGAAGATTGCTTTATCACACCGTTCTACGGCATGCCCGATTCAGTGTGAGTGCTTCCATTCAAAGCACCTGGAGGCAAAATGCCGCATCGCGTCTCCTGAGGTGTGCATCCAGCTGAAGTTTGTCATGAGATGCATTAACTATTTGGCGGTACGAAGTTCGCCGGGCCAGCTAGATCATGAATAATAACGGCATCAGATAAAAAAAATTAGAAAAGAAACTTGGCCCCGAGAGCAGGCTTATCTCCTCAAAACTCACCAACTATCATCAATTATTGTTTATTAATCATTATTGAACGAAATGGTGATATGCCATGGTTTGTAGAATTAATTCAAAGGTTGTAAGTTTTGTATCAAATTATGGTGTTGTGTATCAAGTTGAGATGATACTGTATCATAATGTTAGTTATACTGTAAAATTTATGTTGATATGCCAAGGTGTTGGACCGTTATGTTGCAAATGTGAGTGTTAACTGAAGCCGATAGTCCTAGTAGTTGTTTTTGGTGAAGCTATGTGACGCTGGTAGTCTCTCATAATGTGCCCTTCTTACACTCTTACACTCCCAACAACACACTAATAATAGACAGTGTATAGGGTGTCTATGTTGCAAATGTGAGTGTTAACTGAAGCCGATAGTCTAGTAGTTGTTTTTGGTGAGCTATGTGACGCTGGTAGTCTCTCATACTGTGCCCTTCTTACACTCTTACACTCCCAACAACACACTAATAATAGACAGTGTATAGGGTGTCTATGTTGCAAATGTGAGTGTTAACTGAAGCCAATAGTCCTAGCAGTTGTTTTTGGTGAAGCTATGTGACGCTGGTAGTCTCTCATACTGTGCCTTTCTTACACTCTTACACTCCCAACAACACACTAATAATAGACAGTGTATAGGGTGTCTATGTTGCAAATGTGAGTGTTAACTGAAGCCGATAGTCCTAGTAGTTGTTTTTGGTGAAGCTATGTGACGCTGGTAGTCTCTCATACTGTGCCCTTCTTACACTCTTACACTCCCAACAACACACTAATAATAGACAGTGTATAGGTTGTCTATGTTGCAAAAGTGAGGTTAACTGAAGCCGATAGTCCTAGTAGTTGTTTTTGGTGAAGCTATGTGACGCTGGTAGTCTCTCATACTGTGCCCTTCTTACACTCTTACACTCCCAACAACACACTAATAATAGACAGTGTATAGGTTGTCTATGTTGCAATGTGAGGTTAACTGAAGCCGATAGTCCTAGTAGTTGTTTTTGGTGAAGCTATGTGACGCTGGTAGTCTCTCATACTGTGCCCTTCTTACACTCTTACACTCCCAACAACACACTAAAATAGACAGTGTATAGGGTGTCTATGTTGCAAATGTGAGTGTTAACTGAAGCCGATAGTCCTAGTAGTTGTTTTTGGTGAAGCTATGTGACGCTGGTAGTCTCTCATACTGTGCCTTCTTACACTCTTACACTCCCAACAACACACTAATAATAGACAGTGTATAGGGTGTCTATGTTGCAATGTGAGTGTTAACTGAAGCCGATAGTCCTAGTAGTTGTTTTTGGTGAAGCTATGTGACGCTGGTAGTCTCCATACTGTGCCCTTCTTACACTCTTACACTCCCAACAACACACTAATAATAGACAGTGTATAGGGTGTCTATGTTGCAAATGTGAGTGTTAACTGAAGCCGATAGTCCTAGTAGTTGTTTTTGGTGAAGCTATGTGACGCTGGTAGTCTCTCATACTGTGCCCTTCTTACACTCTTACACTCCCAACACACACTAATAATAGACAGTGTATAGGGTGTCTATGTTGCAAATGTAGTGTTAACTGAAGCCGATAGTCCTAGTAGTTGTTTTTGGTGAAGCTATGTGACGCTGGTAGTCTCTCATACTGTGCCCTTCTTACACTCTTACACTCCCACAACACACTAATAATAGACAGTGTATAGGGTGTCTATGTTGCAAATGTGAGTTAACTGAAGCCGATAGTCCTAGTAGTTGTTTTTGGTGAAGCTATGTGACGCTGGTAGTCTCTCATACTGTGCCCTTCTTACACTCTTACACTCCCAACACACACTAATAATAGACAGTGTATAGGGTGTCTATGTTGCAAATGTGAGTGTTAACTGAAGCCAATAGTCCTAGCAGTTGTTTTTGGTGAAGCTATGTGACGCTGGTAGTCTCTCTACTGTGCCTTCTTACACTCTTACACTCCCAACAACACACTAATAATAGACAGGTATAGGGTGTCTATGTTGCAAATGTGAGTTTTAACTGAAGCCGATAGTCCTAGTATGTTTTTGGTGAAGCTATGTGACGCTGGTAGTCTCTCATACTGTGCCCTTCTTACACTCTTACACTCCCAACACACTAATAATAGACAGTGTATAGGGTGTCTATGTTGCAAATGTGAGTGTTAACTGAAGCCGATAGTCCTAGTAGTTGTTTTTGGTGAAGCTATGTGACGCTGGTAGTCTCTCATACTGTGCCCTTCTTACACTCTTACACTCACAACAACACACTAATAATAGACAGTAGTCGGAGAAGAAATTTGCAACATAAATGACCTTTCCATGGCTTTTTGTGTAGTTGAGAAGTTGATATTGTGGTAATTATTCATATTGAATGAAAAAGACTAAGAAATTGTCAAAAACCAATGGTGTAATAAACGAAATCGGTCTTTCTTATTATCAATAAATCAGTGGTTTTTGACAATTTCTTAGTCTTTTACATTCAATATTCCATGGCCTTTCTTCTTATGCTGTATTTTCTTTATGCAGATACATTACGATAATGTATTACACTTTATAAAAGGTACAGATAATATTGAATAAAGGTGTAAATAATAATTATTAAACGAAAATCTAAATTAAATGCTGAAAATCACCCCGAAGACTTCTGCTACTGCAAATATTGACAACAGGGTGAACAGATACATGGAAATACGATGAGTGCTACTTTACAAAAATTATTTGCCAGCCCGGGAATCGAACCCAGTACCTCCTAATTGCCGGTCAGGAATGCTCACCCTTACACCAAACTGACAATCTCTGGATAGCCGCGCTCATTTTATACGAAGCCATAGCGGCCAGCCAGTCTACAGAAAGGAATTCATTGGAATTGCATTAGGAGTTACTGGGTTCGATTCCCGGGCTGACAAATAATTTTTGAATAGTAGCGCTCATCGAATTTCCATCTAGCTGTTTACCCTGTTGTCAATATTTGCAGTAGCAGAAGTCTTCGGGGTGATTTACAGCATTTAATTTGGATTTTCGTTCAGCAATAATAATAATAATTAATTCATTAGCATTTGAATAATTGCAATATCTCAGAAATTTCCATCAAAAAATGTGATGAAATATGAGGTATTACTGTAATGTTTTAACATGAAACGGTGAAGTTTGGACCTTGAGTTGTACAATCTTTTAAAAAGGGTATCTTAAGCTGCGTTTACACCAAAGCTATTAACAAAATATTTATTTTTCCGTCCTTATAGATTCTATTAGATTGAAACATAGTATACCAAAATGATGAACATATGTGTCTGTCAAGTTCCGTTCAATCTAATAGAATCTACCGTATGCTTCAAAAAAATGTATACACACTTTAAACAATCGTAGTTTTACCGTTCTACAAGGCTAATGTTATATTTCTTGGCCAGGTGGCAGCAAAATCGTCCCTCTATGTTATACTAGCCGTCAGGCTCGCTTCGCTCGCCATATCCGTTTAGCCAGGGGGCTCCGCCCCCTGGACCCCCGACTGGATCGTCCAGGAATGAGATCAGCAGGCTCGCTTCGCTCGCCTGCATTTTCATTTGAGCATTTTATCATATTTAGAACAATCCAGTCGGGGGTCCAGACTAAACGTCTGGCTAAACGGATATGGCGAGCGAAGCGAGCCTGACGGCTAGTAATATAATATTCCCAGGATTGAAGTAGCAGTGCCCAATCAATTTTTCCGCGATAAATGCATTTAAATCTTCAACTTGGTGCCAACCTAACAAAGTCAACTCAACTTAATGCCAACCTGACAAAATATTAATTTAGTTGCCAGTTAACAACTGTTTCGAAGAGGTACTCTATCTAGATTATAGTTCTATAGTAACATATGATATGGAAATTTCAATTATAATTAAGAGATTGGGAGAAGAAGAATATACATGCTAAAAGACGAACTTTAAACCTTTAAAAACAACCCTTAGAGTTAAAATATTGCCAAAAGATTTCTTAGTGCGCCTCTAAAGGGCCAACTGAACATACCTACCAAATGAATGTTTTTTTGGTCCGGTAGATTTTTAGTTATGCGAGTGAGTGAGTGAGTGAGTGAGTGAGTGAGTCAGTGCCATTTCGCTTTTATATATATATATAGATTGTTAGTTGGAATTTGTAATATCAACATGGCGGACGTACGTTTGAGTTTTGAAGAACGTAAGCAGGTTAAGTGGTACTGGAAGTTAGAGAATGTAAATGAAGTTCAAAGACAGTGGAGAAGGGAGTATGATACAGAGCCACCTTCAAGATTAACAATTATTATAAACCTCAAAATGGAGGTTTACGTAGGTAGATGATAACATTTTATGTTTGACTAATGAAAAATTGACATATCCTTATACCCCTTTATCAGGTGGTCAGTGGATGAAAATAAATAAATAAAAAAATTAACAATTACACGCATATGGGACAAATTGCAAGTTCATGGAACAGTGTGTGATGTGCATAAAGGTCATTCAGGTAGGCCTCCAACAGCTACAAGTGATCAGTCATCAACGGCAGTCTTGGAACTGTTTCAACGGTCTCCTAACAAATCTTCAAGGCAAGGGGCACGTGAAAGTGATGTAAGTGGCAGTGGATAAAGATAGGAGAATAGCGATGCCGATTCTCAGCATCAATTAATTATATTTCTACACCGTCAAAATAGTTATTTGTGCAACTAGTGCGCAAAGTGACAGTTTGCTGCACCGAAAGAAACGTTTACCCCCGAGCCGTAGGCGAGGGCGGAATGGTTTCTTGAGTGTAGCAGAGGAACTTTGCGCACGTATTTCACATTAAGTTTTTCCTACAGTTACCATTGAATATGAAAAGTGGGTAATTATGGGTAAAATTGCCTGAAATGCATCAAATGTTTTTCTGTGTAATTTTATTATTGATAAAAACCTTAATCCTAAAATCCTAAAGTGCTCGTTGTCCTTGGTTATAATATATAATGAATAATAATTAGCGCGTTGTGCTTGGTTGCACCTCTGCTCACTATAGCAGCCACAGCAGTCACTGTTACCAACTTCATTTTGATTTTGCTGCACTGTTGCTCCATATAACCTACTAAGTATTTTGTGTTGCCATGTTGCAAATCTGGAGTGCAGAAAAATTTTTCTCGCACTAGAGCGGAAAAGTGATTCTTTGCGTTCTGTAAACAGTGCAGCAATGGCCACTTTTCAACGTAACTGTAGGAAAACATCATTGGCATCGTTGTGGACCTAGAAAAGGGTAGTATCACCGGCTTTGTCGAATGATAGACAAGGATAGCAAAACCAAAGTTGAAAAAATACTGTGATTATAACGTGGACCTCACTATAGCAGCGTGCTACGCATTCTGAAGAGAGGCAAGTATCGTGTTTACATTCCAAGGCTGGTGCAACAGCTAAATGACGACAATCCAGATCGAAGGTTGCAATTTTGTGAATGGATTCATGAGATGGTGATATTACAAATTGCTTTTTCATATCATATACAGTTCAATAATTATTTTCTTAGTCTATATCATGTAAATTCATCTATAATTTTGCTAGGATTTAACCAGGATTTATGGGTAGCATCATTTGGTCGAATGAAGCCCAATTCAAACTTAATGCAACTGACAATAGGCACAATTGTGTTTACTGGGGTGAAGAAAATCCTCACATTACAAAATTGAAAAAGCTGTAAATTTGCCTGGTGTAAATGTGTGGTGCGGTCTGTCTTCAAGGGGACTCATTGGACCTTTTCGATTTGAAGGCACTGTAACTGGTATTAATTACCTAACAATGCTTGCTGATTCCACATTTCCTGCCATTCGTGCATTGATGATTTTTATTTTGACGTGACAACGTCTTATAAATTGGTTTGCCGGGAGACACTTCAAGAAACTGCGTTACGTTCCCACGTTATGCGCTCACAATGAGAGCGAGTGAGAGCGTTCGTTTCGGTTCACGGTCGTCTGGAAAGAGCACGAATAGGAGCAGTGGCGAGCAACGCAGCAGCAACCCGAAGGCATTCACCTGGAGAGAGAGTGAAACGGAGCAGTCAACCTGCGCAGGCGCCGCAAGCAATCTCCTGCGACTGCGCCACTAATTCAAAATGTCAAGTCAATGGTTGTCTCTCTCGCTCTTAGGTGGGCGCGGGCTAACCATGCCCGAGTGGAAGGGACGCGTGCCTCTCACTCACTCTCATTGTGAGTTATAATTTCATCCTTCTTCCTACTATACGAATGAATATTCACATTAAAATTATTTTACCACTCAAAGTCGTTGTCACGTAAAACTTTCGCCCGTATACCGACTTTACAGGCAACCATGCAATTTTTTCAACAAGATGGTGCTCCGCCGCACTATCACAGGGACGTACGAGCTTACCTGGATCAAAATTTGCCAGGCCAGTGGATAGGACGCAGGGGGCCAATCGAGTTTCCAGCACGCTCTCCAGACCTTACACCACTGGATTTCTTCTTGTGGGGCACAGTAAAAGATGAGGTGTACAAACGTAAACCACGTAACCTAGACATTCTTTGGAATGAGATACAAGCAGTGTGTAGAGAAATCTCATTGGACGTTTTGATACGATGTACAGAATCAGTGGTGACTGGTGACTCGTACTCAGAATTATTGTATTGATGCTGCAGGTCACCAATTTGAACAGTATTAACATTTGTTATTTATGTTTCATTTACATTGGACTTTCAGCTTTCTATTTTCCTGAAATTTAACTTTGTAGAACGGTAAATAAATTTTGAAAGTTCAAAGTGTGTATACATTTTTTTTCGCCCCACTTGGATGTAATGAGCTGGTTTACGTGCGTCATATGGAGGCCGAAAGTGACTGTTTTCTGACCAGGCCGGTAAAAGTTTTCGGCCCTAGGGCTGTAAAATAACCTTGAAATCAGCTGATTCTGATTTGATGTGAACGTGTTACAAAATGGTTCATGAATGGAATCAGTTATGCTTCTAGAGTTGAATAAGTATTCTGCAATAAGATAATATCAATTTATTTGGATGAATAGATATATATTATAAAATTCAAATTCGATTTTCAGAGTAGGATAGAACTTCTAACCTAAACTTCCGAAGTCAACGACAACAAGCATTGTTGACGTTGACATTCAGATTGGCCAAATTTCAGTGCTAAAACAGCTGATCAAAAAATGTTTCATTATTTGGTTTATTATTCAAGAATCAAAACATTTATAATAAAATCATCTTATTGTCAATTGGAAGAATAAAAAGTATAAACTCAACCTACATAATTGAACATAATCTTTTAGGTTATTTAGACAAATCAGAATTAAAAAATAAAAATACTTCGACAATTTCCTGATATTCAGATTACCTCAGATTTGCTAGAGCTATGACCTTCCTTTGCTTTCGGAAGTGCCTAATAAACAATAAATTCTTCTAATATTTATATTGTTTATTTTTCTGTGTGGCGAAAAATAACGTTCTCACCATGGGCAAAAATGTGTTTCTGGCTCTCAATCTTTTCTAGTCCTCGGACTTGAAAACCTATTTCGAGCCAGAAAAGTCTCATTTTCGGCCCTAGGTGCGAAATATACTATTTGAAAGTTCAAAGTGTGTATACATTTTTTTGAAGCACCCGGTATAAGGACAGAAAAATAAATATTTTGTTAATCGCTTTGGTGTAAACGCAGCTTAAGATACCCTTTTTAAAAGATTGTACAACTCAAGGTCCAAACTTCACCGTTTCATGTTAAAACATTACAGCAATACCTCATATTTCATCACATTTTTTTGATGGAAATTACTGAGATATTGCAATATTATTCAAATGCTAATGAATTAATTATCATTATTATTGCTGAACGAAAATCCAAATTAAATGCTGTAAATCACCCCGAAGACTTCTGCTACTGCAAATATTGACAACAGGGTAAACACCTAAATGGAAATTCGATGATCGCTACTATTAAAAAATTATTTGTCAGCCCGGGAATCGAACCACAACACTTGACCGTTAATGACACTTGAAGAAGAAAAATATGAAAGAGTGAAGGAAGAATGAAAAGAATGATTTAGTGATGATTAAGAAGAAGACAAGACATTTATTCATTTATAAGGTTAGCAAAAAATACAAGAATCGGAAAAGAAAAAACAGGCTATTGCCTAAAACTTCTTCAATTTCCTAATTTAGTTTTAAATTGTCCAAATATCATAGGTTATGTCCATTCAAATTTCTACATGTCAAGGAGGAGGAGTGGAGAAGAAGAAGAAGAAGAGAAGATGAAGGAGTAGAGAAGAATAAGAAGGAAATTGAGGATACAAATGAGCAGAGAAAAAGGATTTAGAGATGAAGAAGAAGAAGTCATGAGACAAAGGAAATTAATTGATTGATTATTTGCCTTTATTAGGGCGGAGTTAGGACTCCTGGTCCTCTCTGCCACACAACCCTTAGAAGAAGAAGAAGAGAAGATGAAGGAGTAGATGAAGAAGAGAAGAAGAATAAGAAGGAAATGGATGATACAAATGAGGAGGAGAGAAAAGGATTTAGAGATGAAGAAGAAGGAGACATGAGAAGGAGGAGGAGAAGTAAATTGATTGATTGATTATTTGCCTTTATTAGGGCGGAGTTGGGACTCCTGGTCCTCTCTGCCACACAACCCTTACAAGAAGAAGAAGGATACAAGGATAAGAGGAAGAATTAGAAGTGGAAGAGAAAAAGGAAGAATTGAAAGAAATCATCATTGTTAAAATAATACTGTAACAGCTTCAGTTGTGTTGTAGGCTAACCTGTTTTCAAGTTGACAGTCGGAATGAGTATGGAGCGAGGGTTGGCAGCAGTGCTGATGGGCGTGACTCTCAACACGTGACGACTGCTTGGGTTGGTAACTCCGATTGGCCGGTGTTGAGGTTTCAAAGCTGACACGACTCCTCCTGGTTTAGAGATTTGTGCCCCTGGTAGCTGCTGATATCTGGCCACCTCCTTCCAAGCCTGGTAGCTGGTGTCGTTATTTCGGGCGCATACTGTATACACGACACAAAAGTGTTACCACCATATCAATACAAACAAAATAGGGTACACAATAGTTATTTGTGCAACTAGTGCGCAAAGTGACACTTTGCTGCACCGAAAGAAACGTTTACGCCTTGGTTATAATATATAATGAATAATAATTAGCGCGTTGTGCTTGGTTGCACCTCTGCTCACTATAGCAGCCACAGCAGTCACTGTTACCAACTTCATTTTGATTTTGCTGCACTGTTGCTCCATATAACCTACTAAGTATTTTGCGTTGCCATGTTGCAAATTTTGGAGTGCAGAAAAATTTTTCCCGCACTAGAGCGGAAAAGTGATTCTTTGCGTTCTGTAATCAGTGCAGCAATGGCCACTTTTCAACGTAACTGTAGGAAATAAAAATTGAAGCACTTAATTGACCGAACGAGGTCTATGTTTTAACTCGGTTTTTCTATTGTCTGAATGTAAATTGTCTGTCTGTATGAAACGCATTTACGGCCAAACGAGTTGATAGAATTCTATAAGATTTGGCCGCAAATATTACTTTTTCCTCCACCTACTGGCTAAAGTACTTACTTTACTCCCTGAAACATAATACTAAAGTGTCACTTTTTCGCTCTCGGTAGTAAAAAACAGAAAAACTCCCTAGGGAGTAAAAGTGACTCCATTTAAATAACATGGGAAGCATCTCTATTTTAAAAACTTACATTATAATAGGTTAGAAGGTCTAAGCTCAGATGAGAAAGCATAAAGAGGTGTCTGTCATTGAGTCAACTGAATTCAATACCACAACCAGAAATTTGATCAACTCATGAAATATATGTTTGTATGATATTACTTCTTAATATTAGTAGACGATAAAAATTTATACAATTTTTAAAATATCTTATTCTATTCAAAATACCAGCCAACAAATATTTTTGACCTGCAATTCAAATCTGAACCGCGTGATATGGAGTCAGCCATTTTTGGTAGATACCCAGCTGATATAATTGTGACAACTTTTGCTAGATAGCGCAATCGGCAGTGCCAATCAGACGGCCGCTGTTTAGGTTCTAGATTTTAGGTTATGTTGTTAGGAACATTGTCACCAATACGTAAGTTATTAAAATGATTTTATTTGCAGTTTCTATAAAAAAATGTAGATGGAGGAAAAATGTTGTGTACATCACGAGTGAAAAATACTTTTTCTCCCTCAGGAAAATTGTTGCCCTCGGCTTCGCCTCGGGCTTCAAACTTTTCCCTCAGGAGAAAAAGTCGTACTTTTCACTCTAGATATACAAATAACTATTTCCTACAGTTACGTTGAAAAGTGGCCATTGCTGCACTGATTACAGAACGCAAAGAATCACTTTTCCGCTCTAGTGCGGGAAAAATTTTTCTGCACTCCAGATTTGCAACATGGCAACGCAAAATACTTGGTAGGTTATATGGAGCAACAGTGCAGCAAAATCAAAATGAAGTTGGTAACAGTGACTGCTGTGGCTGCTATAGTGAGAAGAGGTGCAACCAAGCACAACGCGCTAATTATTATTCATTATATATTATAACCAAGGACAACGAGGACTTTAGGATTTTAGGATTAAGGTTTTTATCAATAATAAAATTACACAGAAAAACATTTGATGCATTTCAGGCAATTTTACCCATAATTACCCACTTTTCATATTCAATGGTAACTGTAGGAAAAACTTAATGTGAAATACGTGCGCAAAGTTCCTCTGCTGCACTCAAGAAACCATTCCTTACTCGCCTACGGCTCGGGCGTAAACGTTTCTTTCGGTGCAGCAAACTGTCACTTTGCGCACTAGTTGCACAAATAACTATTTCAACTGCGCGTCCATGTATACACAAGGTTTTCATTGCATGCATTACACAGATGTCTGGAGAAGCCGTGTCTATCTATATATATAAAAGCGAAATGGCACTCACTCACTGACTGACTGACTGACTCACTCACTCGCAGAACTAAAAATCTATCGGACCAAAAACTTTCAAATTTGGTAGGTATGTTCAGTTGGCCCTTTAGAGGCGCACTAATAAATCTTTTGGCAATATTTTAACTCTAATGGTGGTTTTCAAGGGTTTAAAGTTCGTCTTTTAGCATGTATATTCTTCTTATTCTCTTAGTTATAATTGAAAAATGTCCATACCGTATGTTAATATAGAACTACTAGCCGTCAGGCTCGCTTCGCTCGCCATATCCGTCTAGACCCCCGACTGGATCGTCCAAGAATGAGATCAGCCGGCTCGCTTCGCTCGCCTGCATTTTTCATTTGAGCATTTTTATCATATGTTAGGACAATATCAGTCGGGGGTCCAGACTAAACGTCTGGCTAAACGGATATGGCGAGCGAAGCGAGCCTGACGGCTAGTAATATAATATTCCCAGGATTGAAGTAGCAGTGCCCAATCAATTTTTCCGCGATAAATGCATTTAAATCTTCAACTTGGTGCCAACCTAACAAAGTCAACTCAACTTAATGCCAACCTGACAAAATTATTAATTTAGTTGCCAGTTAACAACTGTTTCGAAGAGGTATTCTATCTAGATTATAGTTCTATAGTAACATATGATGGAAATTTCAATTATAATTAAGAGATTGGGAGAAGAAGAATATACATGCTAAAAGACGAAATTTAAACCCTTAAAAACCACCCTTAGAGTTAAAATATCGCCAAAAGATTTCTTAGTGCGCCTCTAAAGGGCCAACTGAACATACCTACCAAATTTGAACGTTTTTGGTCCGGTAGATTTTTAGTTATGCGAGTGAGTGAGTGAGTGAGTGAGTGAGTCAGTCAGTCAGTGAGTGAGTGCCATTTCGCTTTTATATATATAGATACTTAAGAGAGAGTACCTCTCCGAAACAGTTGTTAACTGGTAACTAAATTAATAATTTTGTCAGGTTGGCATTGAGTTGAGTTGACTTTGTTAGGTTGGCACCAAGTTGAAGATTGAAATGCATTTATCGCGGAAAAATGGATCGAGCACTGCTACTTCAATCAGAGCTATTCCTGGGAATATTATATTACTAGCCGTCAGGCTCGCTTCGCTCGCCATATTCTGCTGATCTCATTCTTGGACGATCCAGTCGGGGGTCCAGGGGGCGGAGCCCCCTGGCTAGACGGATATGGCGAGCAAAGCGAGCCTGACGGCTAGTTAATAATAATAGAAGGCTCATTTTTTCAATCTTTGATCACATATCATATGACACCGACAAGCGTTCCGAGTGGGGGGGGGGGTGACTTTTACAGAGCTGAACAGCTTGGTATCTATAATATTATAATAAAGGAAAGAACTGGCTCTTACACATAGGGGATAGGAAATTTACGAATGACGCATCATCACGTCTCAAAAAAACTAGACCTACTGAAATCTTGAAGAATTGAAAATAGGCCTATAACTATCCTCGGTGAATCTATATGCAAAATGTCAAGTTAATCTGTTGAGTAGTTGAGACGTGATGATGCGTCATTCGTGAATTTCCTATCCCCTACGTGTAGAAGCCAGTTCACTCCTTTATTATATAATAGACTAGCCGTCAGGCTCGCTTCGCTCGCCGTATCCGTCTAGCCAGGGGGCTCCGCCCCCTGGACCCCCGACTGGGTCGTCCAAGAATGAGATTAGCAGACGGACAATCCAGTCGGGGGTCCAGACTAAACGTCTGGCTTAACGGATATGGCGAGCGAAGTGAGCCTGTCGGCTAGTAATATAATATTCCCAGGATTGAAGTAGCAGTGCCCAATCAATTTTTCCGCAATAAATGCATTTAAATCTTCAACTTGGTGCCAACCTAACAAAATCAACTCAACTTAATCCCAACCTGACAAAATTACTAATTTAGTTGCCAGACTGATAACAACTGTTTCGAAGAGGTACTCTATCAAGATTATAGTTCTATAGTAACATATGATATGGAAATTTCAATTATAATTAAGAGATTGGGGGAAGAAGAATATACATGCTAAAAGACGAACTTTAAACCCTTAAAAACAACCCTTAGAGTTAAAATATTGCCAAAAGATTTCTTAGTGCGCCTCTAAAGGGCCAACTGAACATACCTACCAAATTTGAATGTTTTTGGTCCGGTAGATTTTTAGTTATGCGAGTGAGTGAGTCAGTGAGTCAGTCAGTCAGTGAGTGAGTGCCATTTCGCTTTTATATATAGATCATAGGCCTATAATTATCCTCAGTAAATTTAGAATCTATATGCAATATTTCAAGTAAATCAGTTGAGTAGTTGAGACGTGATGATGCGTCATTCGTAAATTTCCTGTCCCCTACGTGTATAAGCCAGTACTTCCCTTTATTATAATATTATAGATATGAAATGCAATCTAGGATAACATAATCATAATATAAAATTGGATTCTAATAAACATGTAATGTCATTCATTTTCCAAAACACACACACTTATTTATTTATTGGACACATTTTCGAAATAGTCATATAATTAATCATCACAGACGTATACAAGATAAACTCCGGAACGACGTAGTAATTCTATAAAAATAAAATTAATCTCTTATCTGGTTTGGGTCAATGTACGTTACTGAACTTGACAAGTAATAATTAATCAACCAGAAATAATTGATAATAATTATTATCAGCTCAAAAACACAACTTGGATGGAGTATTCAATGAGAGCAACAAGGATGGAAAACGTCTTCTTTTTCTCATGACTTTTCTTCTTCTTCTTCTTCTTCTTCTTCTTCTTCTTCTTCTTCTTCTTCTTCTTACAGAGTACTGAAACAACTTAGAATTATTTTTCTAATTCAGGACAGAACTAACACTGAATTTTAGAAAACTCGTTAGACTCTGGAGTTGATAATTGCTTTCTGAGTAAAGGACTTGAATTAAAATCTCTCTTCTGTCTTCTTTTCATCTCCTTCGCCTTCACCTGGCATCTCTTCTTCTTTATTTTCTCATGTGATCTTTTTCATCATCATCTTCTTCTTCTCCTCATGTCTTCTCTTCTTCTTCTTCTTCTTCTTCTTCTTTCTATTTTCCTGTCTTCTCTTCATCACTCCTTCTTTTTCTTCTTCGTCTTCTTCTTCTTCTTCAACATACACTTCTCCTTCTATCTTTTTCTTCTTCCTCTACTGTCATCTTCTCATTCTTCTTTCTTCTTTCACTACTTGTTCTCCTGAACGAAGAAGATGATGATGAAGAAGGAGAAAAGCACAAATACAAAGAAGAAGAAGAAGAAGAGATGAATGGAGAAGACGAAGAAGAAGAAGGATATAATGAGAAAACAGAAGAAGAAGAAGAGAATACATGAGATGTAGAAGAAGAAGAAGAAGAAGAAGAAAAAGAAGAGAAGACATGACATGTAGAAGAGGAAGAAATAAAAATAAGAAGAAGAGAAGACATGAGGAGAAGAAGAAGACGATGAAGAAAAAGAAGGAGAGATGAAGAGGAGACAGGAAAATAAAAAGAAGAAGAGAAGACATAAGGAGAAGAAGAAGAAGAAGAAAAGACATGAGATGTAGAAGAAGAAGAAGTAGAAAAAGAAGAGAAGACATGAGATGTAGAAGAGGAAGAAATAAAAATAAAAAGAAGAGAAGACATGTGGAGGAAAAGAAAGACAGGAGAAGAAGAAGGATAAGAAGAAGAAGAAGAAGAAGAAGAAGAAGAAGAAGAAGAAGAAGAAGAAGAAGAAGAGAAGAAGAAGAAGAAAAGATGACAGGACAAGAAAAAGAAGGAGATAAAGAGTCGCGACAGAAGAAGACGTGGTAATGATTGAGTAGCAGTAGTATAGGAAAATATTATTAACTTACGAAAATGTCAGACAGACGATAAATTGACAAAATAACCGAAATAATAAATAATTCAAACACTTTGTGTAATGATTATTGAAAAAAAATGAATATAATAAAGATGATAGAAAGAAAGTGGAGCAAAAAATAGACACGACCTTGGAAAATTATCATACTACTCCTTCTTCTTCTTCTTCGATGTAATTATCTTATAAAGCCGTCACTCAAACAATGTAATATTATTATCACGTTAATTACAACACAGACTTATATGAAAAAAATAATAACTGAGTATTTTAGATAATAAAAAGTCTAATATTGATGACCTTAACCGTTTTCTTCACGAACAGTGTGTTGAAATTTTATAGAAATCTATATATATAAAAGCGAAATGGCACTCACTGACTGACTCACTCACTCGCATAACTAAAAATCTACCGGACCAAAAACGTTCAAATTTGGTAGGTTGAACATACCTGGGGTGAATTACAGCATTTAATTTGTTTTTGTCTAATAATCTATATATATATATATATATAGATTATTAGACAAAAACAATTAAATGCTGTAATTCACCCCATATATAATATATATATTTATATATATTATATATATATATATTTATATATATTTATATATATATTTTATATATATATATATATAAAATATATATATATTTTATATATATATATATATATATATATATATATATATATATATATATATATATATATATATATTATAAAAGCGAAATGGCACTCACTGACTGACTGACTCACTCACTCACTCACTCACTCGCAGAACTAAAAATCTACCGGACCAAAAACGTTCAAATTTGGTAGGTATGTTCAGTTGGCCCTTTAGAGGCGCACTAAGAAACCTTTTGGCAATATTTTAACTCTAAGGGTTTAAAGTTCGTCTTTTAGCATGTATATTCTTCTTCTCCCAATCTCTTAATTATAATTGAAATTTCCATATCATATGTTACTATAGAACTATAATCTAGATGGAGTACCTCTTCGAAACAGTTGTTAACTGGCAACTAAATTGATAATTTTGTCAGGTTGGCATTAAGTTGAGTTGACTTTGTTAGGTTGGCACCAAGTTGAAGATTTAAATGCATTTATCGCGGAAAAATTGATTGGGCACTGCTACTTCAATCCTGGGAATATTATTTTACTAGCCGCCAGGCTCGCTTCGCTCGCCATATCCGTTTAGCCAGACGTTTAGTCTGTACCCCCGACTGGATTGTTCTAACATATGATAAAAATGCTCAAATGAAAAATGCAGGCGAGCGAAGCTCACCTGCTGATCTCATTCTTGGCCGATCCAGTCGGGGGTCCAGGGGGCGGAGCCCCCTGGCTAGACGGATATGGCGAGCGAAGCGAGCCTGACGGCTAGTACTTTTATAAATAGAAACAAGATCATACAGTGAGATTTTGATGTTGTAACGTCAGCACCTGATCAACATTGGTGTTGATATCCTTGTCTATCATTCAACAAATTGGATTGCGCTATCTCTTTCTCGCTTTGCTCTGATGCCAGATCTTCTCTCAACAATGTAGAATGGATAATTAATTAACAAAATATCTCATCTTAATTATGAAGATTCATTATGAAATTATTGAAAAATATAATAATTATTTTAAACGAGAATGAACAGTTAATATTACATCAATAGACCTGTATCAGCTACCGTCTATAGAAGGCATTGACAAGACAGAGGATCGGCAACGTTGTTCTGCTATTTTCTATATTGTTTCAATATAAGTATCTACTATAGTGAGGTCCACGTTATAATGGCAGTGGAGAAAGATAGGAGAACAACGTTGCCGAACCTCTGTCTTGTCAATGCCTTCTATAGACGGTAGCTGATACAGGTCTATTGATGTAATATCAACTGTTCATTCTCGTTTAAAAATAATTAGCTGTCATTCTAAACGTTAATAGCCTCATATTATTATAAGTATCTAGATGTCATCTAACTTGTATGTTTGTGCAAATAAAGGTATATTTATTACTTTTTGTGTAGTTGAGAAGTTGATATTGTGGTAATTATTCATATTGAATGAAAAAGACAAAGAAATTGTCAAAAAACCACTGATTTATTGATAATTAGAAAGACCGGTTTCGGTTATTACACCATTGTCAATCTCTGATAAACTGTTATCAGAAAATCTAAGGTATATTTATTGGTACTTTTTGTGTAGTTGAGAAGTTGATATTGTGGTAATTATTCATATTGAATGAAAAAGACAAAGAAATTGTCAAAAAACCACTGATTTATTGATAATTAGAAAGACCGGTTTCGGTTATTACACCATTGTCAATCTCTGATAAACTGTTTATCAGAAAATCTAAGGTATATTTATTGGTACTTTTTGTGTAGTTGAGAAGTTGATATTGTGGTAATTATTCATATTGAATGAAAAAGACTAAGAAATTGTCAAAAAACCACTGATTTATTGATAATTAGAAAGACCGGTTTCGGTTATTACACCATTGTCAATCTCTGATAAACCGTTTATCAGATTTTCTGATAAAAAGTTTATCAGAGATTGACAATGGTGTAATAACCGAAACCGGTCTTTCTAATTATCAATAAATCAGTGTTTTTTTGACAATTTCTTAGTCTTTTTCATTCAGTATATTTATTATATAATCGATTGTATTTTATTTGTCAAAAAACTATATTTTTCAAAGATATATCGATGAATTTTTATAATTGAGATAAAATATTTTGTTAATTAATTATATTTCTACATTGTTTCAAATCGATGTGGGAACGTTATGGAGGTAGAAAAGGATAACACTATCTGCCTTGTCGAATGATAGACAAACACTCCCATTATAACGTGGACCTCTATATAGGAAGATGACACAAAGATCACCACAAAATGATACAGTATCATCGGAGCTTGATACATAACACCATACTTTGATACAAAACTTCCAAACTTTGGCAACAGTGCAGAGATAGAAAAGGATATCGCCATCTGCTTTGCGGAATGATAGACAAGGATAGCAACACCAATGTCAACCAAATACTGCCATTATAACGTGGAACCCACTATGGAAATTAACCTTTAAAATATCATATGCTGATAGTGAATGTTTTTGTGATTTTTCTGGCTTCAAATTTATCAAGTTTTTTAATATTTTTCAATTTATTAATGCATTTTCAAGTGTAATAATAATTTCTTTCATCTTTCTGATCAACCGAGATACAAAATTTTTAGTATAATGTATATTTGGACTGTAAATTTTTGTGATCTTTATAAAAGTGTTTTGATAACCCCATTTGGACTATTTTTATCAAAATTAGGGAGAGGAACAGTTTTGGGTTTATCCTGTTGATTCTCGCCCAATCATTAATTTGATGTTGTGATTAAGGAATGTAATAAATAAAATGCAAACTAGACAAAAAATTATACTACTTTCAAAACCGCATGCAATAGTAAAATAATTGTACGAGCACAGCACTACCGATAACCCCAATCTGCTTTTCACCGATTTTTATTTTAGAATGAAAATATTCGAATCGGCAGAAAATTTTGCTCGTGCTGAATTTTTATGAACTTATTAACGTCATTGGCACAATTTTTACAGAGGAAAATCATCTTGGAAAAATTGTTGACGTTCAAATAATTTCAATTGGAGAGAGACTTTCATTTAAGCATTAAAGTTGTCTTTTTTTAATGTCAATATTATAATTTACACTGTGATGTTTAACTAAGGGCCGCCGGTCTCCGAGCTCGGGATTCAGCCTATTTCTAGACTTTAAACAGCTGGCGTCAGAAAATTTGTTTTTCGAAACGGGGCGCAGTCGCAGTCCACGTTTGAATTGGATTTCGAAAAACTGGAAAATTCAACATAAAATAAAGAGAAAATAGTGTAAAGTTTCAGCTATTTTGGATTATTTAGGAATGTTTCATTTCGTCAAGGAAGAACGTTTCCAATTATTATAGAAATGTGAAAATAAAGATTTGTTCGCTGCAGTTATTATGATAATCTTAATTTTCTCATTTCTATAATTGGAAACGTCTTTCCTCGACGAAATGAAACATTCCTAAATAATCCGAAATAGCTCAAACTTTACACTATATTCTCTTTATTTTGTGTTCAATTTTCCAGTTTTTCGAAATCCAATTCAAACGTGGACTGCGACTGCGCCCCGTTTCGAAAAACCAATTTTCTGACTCCAGCTGTTTAAAGTCTAGAACTAGGCTGAATCCCGACCTCGGAAACCGGCCCTAAATCTATATATATATATAAAAGCAAAATGGCACTCACTCACTCACTCGCATAACTAAAAATCTACCGGACCAAAAACGTTCAAATTTGGTAGGTATGTTCAGTTGGCCCTTTAGAGGCGCACTAAGAAATCTTTTGGCAATATTTTAACTCTAAGGGTTGTTTTTAAGGGTTTAAAGTTCGTCGTTTAGCATGTATATTCTTCTTCTCCCAATCTCTTATTATAATTGAAATTTCCATATCATATGTTACTATAGAACTATAATCTAGAGTACCTCTTCGAAACAGTTGTTAACTGGCAACTAAATTAATAATTTTGTCAGGTTGGCATTAAGTTGAGTTGACTTTGTTAGGTTGGCACCAA
This sequence comes from Nilaparvata lugens, assembly GCF_014356525.2. Taxonomy (NCBI): domain Eukaryota; kingdom Metazoa; phylum Arthropoda; class Insecta; order Hemiptera; family Delphacidae; genus Nilaparvata; species Nilaparvata lugens. Next base: position 44,444,000 of record NC_052512.1, read on the forward strand.
GTTGAAGATTTAAATGCATTTATCGCGGAAAAATTGATAGGGCACTGCTACTTCAATCCTGGGAATATTATATTACTAGCCGTCAGGCTCGCTTCGCTCGCCATATCCGTTTAGCCAGACGTTTAGTCTGGACCCCCGACTGGATTGTTCTAACATATGATAAAAATGCTCAAATGAAAAATGCAGGCGAGCGAAGCGAGCCTGCTGATCTCATTCTTGGACGATCCAGTCGGGGGTCCAGGGGGCGGAGCCCCCTGGCTAGACGGATATGGCGAGCGAAGCGAGCCTGACGGCTAGTTATATTATAATGTCTACTGTAATGTTGATCGAAAATAAAATAAAATTTATTCATTTTTTTCAATTTCCACCGCCTTCTACATTAGATAGCTGTGGTTCAAGTCATCCCGGTATATCTTAGCAGGTAACCCGTGCTCCGCGATGGTCTACTTCAAAACTTGACAATCTGCTCTGATATTGGCCCATATGAATAAAGTTGAGCATTTGCTCATACTTATAAAATATGCAGCATTTGCTTCATTTTCTATGAATAAACGTGAGCAAAATGAAGCAAAACCTTTTGCTCATGCTCATCAAAAAAATAGTTTGAGCATTTGCTCAAAAGTAAAAGCTTTTGTTCAAAATTGTATGAATAAACTAGAGCATTTGCTCAACTTTTGAAGCAAATGCTTCCAAAAAGTGAGTCTAGTCTAGAGTAGCTTATCACCTTTTGCTCATAGTAAAAAGGCTCAACTAAGAGGAAGAGGAAACTATACCAGATACTATCACAACCAATAGTGTAGAACTACAAAACTCTTTTTAGATTCAACCATGATATATATCACCATTATTCCTACAAAAGAATAAATACAAAAGCTACCTGTTATAAAGATAGTCATCACAAAATAGAAAATAGGCATTTAAGAATATGAGAGTGTAGACGATTATAAGAAGGCTATTGATATTATAAGAATATGCTGAAGATTGTTATAGAGATGACATTTTTTCACGCTATTATTTCAAAATTCTAAACTCAACTAACCTAAAACTGTATTCATAAAAAATAGAAAACAGAGCAGACGACGCAAACACAAGCGTTGCCCCCTGTTTGCATATTTAGCGCTTCCGTGAGCTATAAATACAAATTAAGGCTACAAAAGCGAATCAGCTGATGAAAAATCTCTAAAATACATGAGCATTTGCTCCAGAGTTCAGGAGCATAAGGTAAGAGTATAAGGTAAAGCTTATTCAAATCAAAATGAGCAAGTGCTTTTGCTTCTACCTTTTGCTCATGAGCAAAACCTTATGCTCAATGCTTTTGCTCATGAGCATTTGCTCTGGTTTTATTCATATGACCCATTATTTTCTGATCCTTGTTGATATTAATCAATTCTGTCTCTAAAATGTATATTATACTATATTGAGGTCCACGTTATAATAGAAGTAAAGAAAGATTTTAAGAGAATAACGTTGCCGAATCTCTGTCTTGTCAAAGCCTTCTATAGCTGATACAGGTTTATTGATGTAATATTAACTGTTCATTCTCGTCTACAATAATCAATTATATTTTATCAAGCAAGAAATTATATTTTTCAATGTTGAATTTTCATAATTAAGGTGAAATATTTTTTTAATTAATTATTAATTCTACATAGTTGAGGAACGATGTGGCAACAGAGCAAAGCAAGAAAGAGATAGCGCTATCAGCTAAAATGTTAAGATAGTAATTTCATGCAATGAATTCTTCAGCTGACTAAATCACAACAATTTTCTTTCTCATTCACTTTCAATGCTATTTTTATATCCTGAAAAAGGACGAAGAAGTGAGTCAATTTTGTAGTCCTACGAACTTGACCTGTAAAAAGGTTCGAAGAATTTGTGCTCGTTATTTGAAGCTTATTGATCAATTCTCTCTAAAGTTATTGTCGAACATACAAACAGACAAAAAACTACTCTGGGCTCTAGTGACGCAGAAGTGAGATCTTTGCTACGCTCAACTGATTAATTGACCGAGCGAATTGAGGTCTAAGATTCAAGTCGACGGTTTGGCATTTCTCCTAATGTTTAAATGTTTATATGTTGTAGGTTATGTATTCAGTTCTTCATGATTTCTCTCTAGCATTTGCACTTCAACTTTCTGAGTTTTTATTTTATAAAGTTTGAAAAAAATATAATATACTAGTAGTTCTGTGAACAGTAGACCTCACGCACTATTCTCATCCACAAGTACCTGATTGAAACTATAGACCTTATGGAAATACAGCAATAGACTGGCTTCTCCACACATCTGTGTAATCACTTGTCAGCTGATTTATGATGAATAATGTCCTTTCATATTATCCTTGAAATGCAAAATTTTCAAAAACGTTGTATATACGTCGACGCGCAATTAAAAAAGGAACATACCTCTCAAATTTCATGAAAATCTATTAAGCCTACCGCGTTTCGCCGTAAATGCGCAACATATAAACATTAAGAGAAATGCCAAACCGTCGACTTGAATCTTAGACCTCACTTCGCTCGGTCAATTACCCAATGTCGTTTCCCATAAACAGTCAAGTTTATAGGTTATGTATTCAATTCTTCATGATTCCTCACTAGAAATTTGCACTGAGTTTTTATTTTATAAAGTTTAAAATAAATTATAATATATAATTACCTGGCATAACACGATGTACCAACGGCTTGCAGCCAACAACTTTCTGCTGATTCTGCACTTTTTTAAGCACAGCCGCCACTTCCGGTTTGTCGGCGATCACATTCACTTCCGGTTCTGCTACTTCCGGTTCCTGGTCCTCTACTTCCGGTACTTCATCATCTTCCGGTTCCGTTTTGATTTCCTCCTCATCGTCCAGGTCAATAATTTCCTCTTTGATTTCCACCACATCCTCGTCGAGTTCACTCGAAGCACCTCGGACTTCCTCGTCGAATTCACTCGAGGGACGAACTTCCTCGTCGAATTCACTGGATGGTTGTGGTGATAGACTTTGGTGGTCACTCGACAAACCTATAAAATAGAAACAAAATTTAACAAATTAAACACAAAATTCAAATTATTTACTAATAGAATGTAAGCGTAATAAGCGGATAAATAGAAAAAAATGAAGATTGAGATTGATTGATTGATTGAGTACTTTATTTATGTAGATAACAATATACACTGACTTATACACTTATATACAATAGCTTACAATACAGCAAAATTATAGATGAATTTACATAATATAGACTAAGAAAATAATTATTGAACTGTATATGATATGAAAAAGCAATTTGTAATATAATAACTATAGATAATAATCATATTGTCAGGCATCTACATAATGAGAAGAAGATGAAGACATGAATATAATATAGACATGTTATTTTAGAAGTAAATTTGAATTTCCTTTCTAGTTTTAAAATTTTCAATTATTAATACAGTTTTTTTGAGTTACCAGTGTTGATTTTAGTGAAGTATTCTTATTTAATTTGGTTTTCAACTTTTCTAAATTCTAAATTCCTGGGTAGTTTATATAATTATATTTTGGACTCAAAATAGGACAAACATCATGGAGTGTAAACATAACCTATTTTTGTGGACAATTTCTATTTAAATTTGGGAAAGGGACAGTTTTGGGCTTCAAGCCTGTTGCTCCAACCCCAATCATCCATAGTTGACAATTATATTGTATTTATAATTTTTTTTCATTAATAAGATAATTTCATTTCATTTCATTTCATTTATCAATGTATAAATAAATAAAACAAGAACCAAGAAAAAGAAGAAGACGAAGAAGAAGTAGCAAGAAAAAGAAGAAGACGAAAAAAGAAGACAGGAGAGGAAGGAAAAGAAGAAAAGAGTGAGAGACAGACAGAGAGAGGGTGATGGAGAGAGACAGAGAGGGAGAGAAAGAAGAAAATAAGAGAGTGAAAGAGAGAGAGAGATTGAATGATTGAGTACTTTATTCATGTAGATTACAACAATATATACTGGTTTATATACTTATATACAATAGCTTACAATACAGCAAAATTATAGATGAATTTACATAATATAGACTAAGAAAATTATTATTGAACTGCATATGATATGAAAAAGCAATTTGTGATAACTATAGACAATATTGTTATGCATCTACATAAATTGGCGGAGCTTTGGACATATCAATGTCCATTCTTCGGAAAGAATATTCAAAATATCCTTCCCACTAACTCTCTACCAAAACGTTAATTTCATTAATTCAACTAAGGATTTATTTATAAATGGAAATATTGTAAAAGTATTAATTAATATGAATATTTAAGAGAAAAAAGCAGAAAATTAATAAAGTAAGATAATAATAATTAAAAGTAAAATAAGAGAGAAAGAGAGAGAGAGAGAGCGAAGGGGTGTGTGTGAGAGAGAGAAGGAGAAAACTAAAGAAGATGGGTGGAGAAGAAGACAGAAGGAGAGCAAGAAAAAGATAAGAGAAGCCAGTAGGGAAGTAAGAGCTATCGTTTGTATGAATACTGTATCATATTGTGTTGATACTGTATCATATTGTGTTGATACTGTATCTTATTGTTTTGATACTGTATCATTTATGGTTAAATGCCGTGGTAAAATACCGTTATGTTGCAAATGTGAGTGTTAACTGAAGCCGATAGTCCTAGTAGTTGTTTTTGGTGAAGCTATGTGACGCTGGTAGTCTCTCATACTGTGCCCTTCTTACACTCTTACACTCCCAACAACACACTAATAATAGACAGTGTATAGGGTGTCTATGTTGCAAATGTGAGTGTTAACTGAAGCCGATAGTCCTAGTAGTTGTTTTTGGTGAAGCTATGTGACGCTGGTAGTCTCTCATACTGTGCCCTTCTTACACTCTTACACTCCCAACAACACACTAATAATAGACAGTGTATAGGGTGTCTATGTTGCAAATGTGAGTGTTAACTGAAGCCGATAGTCCTAGTAGTTGTTTTTGGTGAAGCTATGTGACGCTGGTAGTCTCTCATACTGTGCCCTTCTTACACTCCCAACAACACACTAATAATAGACAGTAGTCGACAGTAATCGGGGAAGAAATTTGAAGTATTTATTTATTTATTATTTATTTATTTATTCATATGCAATAATACAATTCAGGTAAAAACAACAGGCATTTGCCCAAAACTGCTTCAAACCTTAATTTGGAATACACAGTCTAAAGGTTATGCTACTTACGTAACTTAAATGATAATTCGTACACAATTTTGAGTCCAAAAAATGTATCTACAACAATTTTGAATTTATTAGATTGATCAATTTCCAAATACGAATCCAAACAAAACTCTTCCTTCACAATTGCAAAAAAAATATTGAAAATTTCACTCAAATCCACAAACTCATGTAAACATCAAAACATAAGTAAGAACAATCGGTTGTATGAATACTGTATCATATTGTGTTGATACTTCATCATTTTTGGCGATACTGTATCAATGTTGATATTGTATTATTGATGATGATACTGTATCATATTATTGTGTTGACATGTGATGATACGTTATCATCTGCAACTAGGTACAGTATTAAGAAAATAAACTAATTCTAAATTAATTAATAATTTAACTAACCGCTGTCAGAGCAAGAACTGTCATCGGCTGCCGTGGCGTTCTGCGTTCCGTGTTCTGCGGTCTCCGTGACGTCATCAGGTGCTAACAGGTCAAATGGCTCAAAGGGCGGTTGACCACTGCTATCCGTCGAGTCATTACTGTGGGGAAACGACTCAATCTGGAATATTGAGTCGAGGAAACTGTCGGCGTTGCAAACCCAGTCATCATCCTAGAATCAGAAATAGTTATTTGTGCAACTAGTGCATTTTTGCGCACTCACACAACTTTCCAGTTTGCTGCACCGAAAGAAACGTTTACGCCCGAGCCGTAGGCGAGGGCGGAATGGTTTGTTGAGTGCAGCAGAGGAACTTTGCGCACGTATTTCACATTAAGTTTTTCCTACAGTTACCATTGAATATGAAAAGTGGGTAATTATGGGTAAAATTGCCTGAAATCCATCAAATGTTTTTCTGTGTAATTTTATTATTGATAAAAACCTTAATCCTAAAATCCTAAAGTCCTCGTTGTCCTTGGTTGTAATATATAATGAATAATAATTAGCGCGTTGTGCTTGGTTGCACCTCTGCTCACTATAGCAGCCACAGCAGTCACTGTTACCAACTTCATTTTCATTTTGCTGCACTGTTGCTCCATATAACCTACTAAGTATTTTGCGTTGCCATGTTGCAAATCTGGAGTGCAGAAAAATTTTTCCCGCACTAGAGCGGAAAAGTGATTCTTTGCGTTCTGTAATCAGTGCAGCAATGGCCACTTTTCAACGTAACTGTAGGAAAAATAAATTTACAAATTACAAACACAAACTTAAATCGAATCAAGGTTTATTCCATGACATTACTACAAATCGAATTAAAAATTGTTGATTCAATCTAAGGGACGGTTTCCGAGCTATATTGAAAAACTAGAAAATTGAATACAAAAAAAATCTGGTGTGGCGCACTCACACAACTTTCCTTGCCGTTATGGAAATTATTGATCACCCGACGCCAGCTGGTGACAGGACAATAACCCTGGAGACACACGAGGTCTGGTATCTCTTCATAGTGAATGATTTAATAGAATCAACAGTTTGCAATTGAATAAACACATTTTCTCGAATTTCGAGATTATTTTCAATTTTAGGTAAAAATGTTACTAAACACTGATTGTAGAGATTTTCATGCTCAATTTTTCCACTATATTTTTTGTTGTTTAAATTGTATTTGAAGCCTAATAATTGGGAATCTAAAATCAAACTTTGCATATATGGGGCGGAGTTCCTGAAATTTTTACAAATATGGGACTTGTGGCAGTTGATAGGGCTTATAAATAGCTATCTAGGGTATAAATTTGAACAAAATCGTTGGAACCGTTTTTGAGAAAATCGCGAAAAACCCTGTATTTGACAACATTTTCGACATTTTAGCCGCCATCATGAATTGCATTTGATTGAAATTGTTCGTGTCTGATCCTCATAGTGTAAGGACCTGGAGTTCAATTTTCAAGTCATTCCGTTATTAATTGGGCGATAAGATATCGTGTACACAGACGCACATACACTCATATACACATACACACACACATACAGACCAATACCCAAAACCCCCTTTTTTTGACTCAGGGGACCTTGAAACGTATAGAAATTTGGAAATTGGGAGTACCTTAATTTTTTTTCGGAAAGCAATAATTTCCTTACCTATGGTAATAGGGCAAGGAAAGTAATAAAGAGAAAATGGTATAAAGTTTAAAATGATTCCTACTCTATCCAATCTTGGGCCGGTTTCCGAGCTCGGGATTTAGCTAAGTCTAGACTTTAAACAGCTGGAGCAAGAAAATAGGATTTCTGAAACGAGGAGGAGGAAGAAGGAGGTGAAGAAGAAGAAGGAGGAGTAAGAAGAAGAGAAAAAGGAGGAGGTGGTGAAGAAGAAGAAGAAGAAGAAGAAGGAGGAGGTTAACAAGAAGAATACAATAGGAAAAGAGGAAGAAGAAAAGAAAGGATAGATTCTACGGCAAGTCATCCCGGCATTATTGACCGAGCGAAGTGAGGTTCAAGATTCAAGTCGACGGTTTGGCATTTCTCTTAAAGTTTAAATGTGTATATGTTGCGCATTTACGGCAAAACGCTGTAATAGATTTTCATGAAATTTGACAGGTATGTTCCTTTTTTAATTGCGCGTCGACGTATATACAAGGTTTTTGGAAATTTTGCATTTCAAGGATAGTATAAAAGGAAAAAGGAGCCTCCTTCATACGCCAATATTAGAGTAAAAATCATACTATAGAATTATTATTTATCATAAATCAGCTGACAATAAATTACACAGATGTGTGAAGAAGCCAGTCTATTGCTGTATTTCCATAAGTTCTATAGTTTCAATCAGGTACTTGTGGATGAGAATACTGCGTGAGGTCTACTGTTCACAGAACTACTAGTAACGTGGACATCACTATAGTAAAACCTTTCACCCAGTGAAAGGTGAAAGTGCCATGTGACTGTATGGCAACATATTGAGTTACTGTATCATCCATATTTAAGTAGGTCATTAACGTTTAATGCTTTAATTACTACAAGAAACACTTTCAAAATAAATAAAATACATTAAATTCTAGTTTGAGATCATTTGATAATACATTTTAAGATGTAAAATAAAAGAGGTTATCAACCGGCAATATGGAATGACTAGACTTACGTCATCAGAAGTGTTTACAATAATTAAAGCAAGTTTAAAGCTGGGAAGCACCCAATTTAGTTTAAATACAATGAGAGTATTCACCTTAACTACCGTTAAACATGAGTCATGGCATATAGGTGCAGTATTAGGTAATTGCCGGAACATAACGGTTGATTACTAGGTGCTTATGGATATATGCACCCACGTGAACATAAGATAAAACAGAGGTTTACAAGAAAATAAGGGTTACTCACATTTAAAGCTTTGTCATCCATGTAGAAAGGTTTCAAATCTTCATTTTTTATGTCCTTATCAAATCCTATGACAGGATCCTCCTTATCAAAAAGTAAATCCATGAAGCTCAGGTCTACTGACATATTTCAGTTTACCATATGCTTTCAAAGCATTCAAATTAGACAAAAAGTTTTGTAAACACAAACACTGTGAAGTTTTGAACCGTGTTACACTGTAATTGATGTTCTCAATAAGCCGATCAAAACAAATCAATGACCTCTATAATATATGGAGAAATATATACTTCAAAAATAATGCACTAATGGTGTTGAGGGAGGTGTGGTAAACAAACTGTGTTTACGTGCCAATTATGTTACCGAACACTTTTTGTATAGTCTGAGCACTTGGAATAGACTTTGAATTAGCCGATAAACACAAATTTGATACATTTTTGCACAAAATACATTATCTAAAGTGTATTAAATACGGAGCTGAAATGGGAGCAAACATCTTCCAGCGTGGAACTTTTACTTAGTGAGCGAGTAAAACAATAGAGTGCTTGGATGATTGTGCTGTTGAGAGTAGAACAGTAGAGTGCACCTAGAAGATTGTGCTGCTCAAGCGAAACAAAGACAAAGTGTAATAGAATATGGGATTGGAACTGAATAAATTGATAAGTTCACTAATAATAATATAATTATTATTCATATTATCGATGAGTTATTCAAATAATTCGAAAAAGTCGTCACCTGATCAGCAGGTTCGTCTTATGCTTCACTCTAGCGGGTAAAGCTGTAAGCTTCACCGTCTCTACGAAGGAATTCCAATCGTAATGTGCATGCATATAGTGAGGTCCACGTTATAATGACAGTATTTGATCAACTTTGGTTCTGCTATCCTTGTCTATCATTTGACAAAGCCGGTAGTACTATCCTTTTCTAGGTCCACAACGGTGCCAATTATGTTTTTGACGGTGTAGAAATATGATTAATTAATGCATATGCTATTCTTCTATCTTTATTCACTGTCATTATAACGTGGACCTCACTATAGTTAACAAACGTTCCAGTTGTCTTTTTCAAAAAAGATGTTGAAACTCCTGATAATGCTGAATTTGCACATGACAGGGAAAATATAATTGCTATGAGTTCTAATGGGCTTATGCAGAGTGGCTTCACTCTGGACCGTAAGCTTTCCTGGGGCGGGCACATTCAGGTAGTCTGTGGCAGGTTGAGCAGGGTGCTATTTTTGCTCAGGAACCTGAGAAGATGTGTACCAGAGGCCCATCTCCGCATGTGTTACTTCGCCTTCTTTCAAAGTGTGATGGCGTATGGCATCACCTTGTTGGGTGGTGCCTCTGAGGTAAAAGATATACTGCTGGTGCAGAAGAAGGCCATCCGGATTCTTTGTGGGGCAGAATTTTTAGCACATTGTAAGCCTCTTTTTGGGAGTGAAAAGATTCTCACTGTATTCAATCTTTACATTTACAGGTCAGCTATAAAGGCATTCCACAGTGTCTGTACTTTGCCTACCAGGGGTGATGTGCATGATCATGGCACCAGAGGCAGGCTGAGGCTGGACCTGCCATATTGTAGATTGGAGAGGACCCAGAGCAACCTCATCTACCAGCTAGCTAGAATTTTGAACAAGCTGCTAGTTTCAGTCAGGACTCTGTCAGAGACGGTCTTGAAGAGGAGACTGGGGGCTTTTCTTCAGGAGAACCCCTTTTATTCTCTGAGGGAGTTCTATGATTGTGATCCTCAGACTGTAAGTAGATACTTCTTGCATTAGTCTTGCTGCTTCTGCTGCTGCTTTTTGTGTTTTGACATGTATTTTTGTTCTTGACCTGTCTTATGACAGTTTTTTATGTTCTTGACTTGTTCACTTGTGGCCATACCTATGACCACGCCATGAACAGAAACTCATTAGTATTATTATTATCATACAGCTTTGAGCTGGCTGTATGATAATAGTTCAATTAGAACTCGTTGGAATTATATTTCTAATGTCAATTGTGTGTGCAAATTGTTTTTTCCCAATCATATGCATATGATCTGAATATTTACCCACAAATAAATTATTCATGAAGCAATATCATTATCTTCAGAAACAAGGTCATTTGAAATATGTGTGGTTCAAAAATGGCAATGTATTCGTCAAAGCTGATGATCTTTCCAAAAGTGTACACATTTCAAGAATTGAGGACTTCAATAAGTTAGTTACTAAAAGATAAATTTTGATTGATTGATCTATTTTTGTCATACTAGGCTATGTGGGCATGTAGAGAGTGCAAATTGCCGTCTAATGTTTTTTATATTATTTATTCTATTTTATTTTTTTTCTATTCTTATTATGATTTCAATAATTTTGCTTGCTTGATATTTGATTATTATGCCAATTTGCTTATTAACTGATACACGTTTTGAATGCTATGTGAGTGGAACAAGAATAATTAAGTTGATTGCAGTTAATTTTCAATATATTTCATTCTATTTTATCATAAACTAAGACGTTTTTACAATACGTTGATGAATTAATTCATTTCAATTCTATTATTATTGATTTTGTTTAATTGATTAAATTGAAAACGTTAACATTAATTTATGAACGGTGAATCATGTGATAAAGGCAATATTGGTGTTTCACATTATATGTGATTTTTTTTAAAAGTTTCTTTGAGGAGTCTCCTGCTTTGTGCATTATTATTCAGATTCAGTACCTATTGTAGATGTACCCAATCTGTTTCTGCATTTCGTCTAAAATATCATTTATTATGAGGTATGAATGTAGTGTGAATGTTGCATGTGGGAATAAAAAAATTATTGTTTTTCTGTCACAACTTACTAAATTGTATGTCAATCTTATCATTCTTTCATGGGGGCTAATGTGAAGTTTTTTGAGAGTGTAGATGATGTTAACAATTGTTTTCTTACTGGTAATAATAATCTTACTATAATACACCAAAATATTCGTAGTATGAACCGTAATTTTGACTCCTTTATCACATACTTGAATTGTTGGAATAAAAGACCGGATATTATAGTTTTATCTGAAACATGGACTCAATCTGAAAATGATGCAGCTATGTATAACATTGAAGGGTATGATAGATATCATGCTGGTGCTGATTTCACAAGAGCTTCTGGTATTATAATATTTGTTGCAACTGAAGCGGGTATAACGTGCTCTGAAATTACAGCAAATATCATCGGTGCTGATTCTGTATTACTTGAATGTCGCATGTTTAACTATTGTTTTAGTATTCTTGGTATTTACAGATGGCATGGTGTACAAATAGAGAATTTTCTTGATAGTCTTAATGAATTGTTGGAGGGCTACCAAGCTGCAAATTGTTTTATAATAGGTGACATTAATATTGATATAAGCAGAATTGGTGATATTAAAACTTTAAAATACTTAGAAATGTTGTTTAGCAATGGGTATGAGTGTCTTATAGACATGGATACTCGCTTATTGAATGATAGTTCATCTTGTTTGGATCATATATTTTTTAGATCAGCCTTAAATAAAAGAGCTGTATCAAGTGCAGTAATTGAATCTCAGATTACTGATCACAGAGCTGTAGCCGTTTCCTTATCTAAAAGTAGTTGTGAAAATTTCAGATTGTCTTCAACGGAGAAATCAATAATAGATTATGATAAATTAAACAGCTTATTAATGCATCATGACTGGAGTTCGGTTTATTTTTCTAATGATGTTAACTTTAAATTCAATACATTTATTGGTGTTTTGAATAATTACTTAAAACAGTCAAAGTACACTATTCTTGTAAATTTAACCAGCCATGATAAGAAATTGAAACCTTGGATGACTGAAGGGTTGTGTGCTGCTATAAAAAATCGTGATAAGCTTTACAAAAAAATGTCCAGAAATCCAAATGACAATAAATTAAAATCAGATTATTTGAAATTTAAGAAAAAGTTAGTTGTGTGGATAAATGAACAAAAACATAGGTATTTTTCTCATCTCAATGTCTTACCTATCCAGCAACAATGGAAAGAAATCAATAAATTGTGTGGTCAAGCGTCAAGAAAACAAACAATTAGTTTACAGATAGGAGGTACAATTGTTAGAGAAGATCAGACTGTAGCTAAGGAGTTCAATAATTATTTTGCTAAAGCAGCGGTTGAAGTAACTTCTTCGGTGAAACCTTTATCTGATGAAAATAAGCAACTGTTAAGGAATAAATTTAAAATAAAAAATTATTACAATTCAATATTCCTTGAGCCTTTTCATTTTGATGAAATTGATAAGTTAATTCAGAGTTTAAAGAATGGCAAGTCTCCAGGCATGGATGGATTTAGTGGTAGGTTATTAAAAATAGTGTCTACATCAATTATTCCCGTTCTTTGTGACATTTTCAATAGTAGTATTTCTTGTGGAGTATTCCCTGATGCCTTGAAAATAGCCAAAGTTGTGCCTATCTATAAAAAAGGTTCAAAAACTGATATTGCCAATTACAGGCCAGTATCTTTGCTTTCAGTTTTTTCTAAAATACTAGAGAAACTAGTAAAGAAGAGAATTGTAGATTTTTTCAATGTTAACAAATTCTTCTACAGTGGCCAATTCGGCTTTCAACAGGGTTTGAGTACTGAATTGCGCTGAATCACTTTATGACAAATATTTATAATAGTTTGAATACTCGTGGTAAGATGAAAGTTTCAGGGCTCTTCCTTGATATTAAAAAAGCTTTTGACACTGTTGATCATGATATATTGATAAATAAGTTGTTCATGTCTGGGGTTCGTGGAATCCCCTTAAAGTGGTTTAAATCTTATTTAGAGAATAGGAGCCAATGTGTTAGTATAAATGGTATTAATAGTGAATTGGTTGTAAACAGCAATTGTGGAGTCCTCAGGGTTCAGTCCTGGGGCCTCTCTTATTTTTAGTATATATAAATGACTTATTCTCATTGAATTTTCATGGATCTGTAACATCATTTGCTGACGATACTGCACTGGCCTATTCAGCTAATAGTATAAATGAATTACAAATGATGTTACAGTCAGACTTGAGCAATTTGAGACTCTGGTTTGATGGGAACAAAATAGTGTTAAATGCTTCTAAAACTAACTTCATTAATTTTTCTCCTATCAACGGTTTTTGAATTCTCAGTCCCTTTAAAGTATCACGAGATAGATTGTCAAGCAGAGTCATGTAAATGTAATAGTATTTATCAAGCAAATTCCTTGAAGTATCTTGGTATGACTTTGGATGACAGATTAATTTGGACAAATCACATAACAAATTTGAAATGTAGACTTCTTTTTTTAATTAGGAATTTTATAATCTTCAACAATTCTTACCTAGATATATTCTCCGTCAATTGTATTTTGCATTTTTTCACTCAAAACTAGATTATGGATTATCTTGCTGGATGTCAACATATGCTTGTCACTATAATCCAGTTGTAATTCTACAGAAAGCTAATACGCATCATTTGTGGTGTTAAAAGAAGGATTCACTCGTTCCCTTATTTCAAAATCTTGCAAGTTCTGCCCTTGAGAAGCATGTATGTGTTCAAGGTGCTGTCGTTGTTCTTTAAAATGAGTGGGAACCGAAATATGGGGATTGCGCCTGAAACTCATCCAATGGGTGAAGTGGTAACACGGCAAAGAACAAGAGTTGCTAGCAACACCAAGGCCTTATTGTACCAGGTATAAAAAGAGTTTTGTATTTTTAGGATGCAAATATTACAACTTGCTCCCTACTGACATAAGGAGAATCAATTCTTTGACACAATTCAAAGTGAAAGTAAAGAAATGGCTTTTGAGTTTGTCATTTGAAGATTTAATGATGTTTAGAACTATAATACTTTTATTTTTTACCTTTATTAATTTATTTTTTATTTGTTGTACTCATTGATGAGTTCTACGACTTTGTCTATAATTAAACACCATCTCAGTGGTGTTGATGATTTAAGTATTTTTGTGTACTCATCAATTAGGGTTTTTTTTATATTACAACCTTGTCTTTAATTTGATATTATTATTATTTTTACATTTTCTTACTGTGAAGCTCCCAGTTGAAGACGCTGAGCAAAATTTGTTTCATTTTTTGTTTTTTCTGTTCTGTTTATCAATCCACCAGTTTTTCATTTTCATTAGAACTCCGCTTTCCTTGCTTCACTCCATTTTGTTCCCACTCTTGCACAGTCATCTCTGGTTTAACTTCCCATTTTTGAACCTTTTCTCTGAAACTGTTCCTTTTGTATATTTCATCATTGTTAATGTTAGCAAGTATAAGTCCCCTTGCGTTTTTTCATCCATGCACCCCATTACTAGGGTTGCTACTATGTTCTATTCGTTTTGTAATTCTGTGATCTGAAGCCTCATTATGTGACATAAATTTAAGGCGCCTTTTCTGATGTCTCTTCTATGTTAAGTATTCTTCACTTTGGCTGTTTTTTCTGTAGTCTATAACCATCTTCGGTCTTTCTTGGTCAAGTATTTTTCTAATTATCTTCCTTTCTTCTTTTTTTAAATTTTCAGTATCTGTTTTTCTGCTAAGTGTTAGGGTCTCGCTGGCATACAACATTGTTGGCTTGATTACTGCGTTATAATGTTTTTTGATTTTGGTATTGATAGACATACATCTCTTATTATAAATATATTATCTAAAGTGTATTAAATACGGAGCTGAAATGGGAACAAACATCTTCCAGCGTGGAACTTTTACTTAGTGAGCGAGTAAAACAATAGAGTGCTTGGATGATTGTGCTGTTGAGAGTAGAACAGTAGAGTGCACCTAGAAGATTGTGCTGCTCAAGCGAAACAAAGACAAAGTGCAATAGAATATGGGATTAAAACTGAATAAATTGATAAGTTCACTAATAATAATATAATTATTATTCATATTATCGATGAGTTATTCAAATAATTCGAAAAAGTCGTCACCTGATCAGCAGGTTCGTCTAATGCTTCACTCTAGCGGGTAAAGCTGTAAGCTTCACCGTCTCTACGAAGGAATTCCAATCGTAATGTGCATGCATATAGTGAGGTCCACGTTATAATGACAGTATTTGATCAACTTTGGTTCTGCTATCCTTGTCTATCATTCGACAAAGCCGGTGGTACTATCCTTTTCTAGGTCCACAACGGTGACAATTATGTTTTTGACGGTGTAGAAATATGATTAATTAATGCATATGCTATTCTTCTATCTTTATTCACTGTCTTTATAACGTGGACCTCACTATAGTTAACAAACGTTCCAGTTGTCTTTTTCAAAAAAGATGTTGAAACTCCTGATAATGCTGAATTTGCACATGACAGGGAAAATATAATTGCTATGAGTTCTAATGGGCTTATGCAGAGTGGCTTCACTCTGGACCGTAAGCTTTCCTGGGGCGGGCACATTCAGGTAGTTTGTGGCAGGTTGAGCAGGGTGCTATTTTTGCTCAGGAACCTGAGAAGATGTGTACCAGAGGCCCATCTCCGCATGTGTTACTTCGCCTTCTTTCAAAGTGTGATGGCGTATGGCATCACCTTGTGGGGTGGTGCCTCTGAGGTAAAAGATATACTGCTGGTGCAGAAGAAGGCCATCCGGATTCTTTGTGGGGCAGAATTTTTAGCACATTGTAAGCCTCTTTTTGGGAGTGAAAAGATTCTCACTGTATTCAATCTTTACATTTACAGGTCAGCTATAAAGGCATTCCACAGTGTCTGTACTTTGCCTACCAGGGGTGATGTGCATGATCATGGCACCAGAGGCAGGCTGAGGCTGGACCTGCCATATTGTAGATTGGAGAGGACCCAGAGCAACCTCATCTACCAGCTAGCTAGAATTTTGAACAATCTGCCAGTTTCAGCCAGGACTCTGTCAGAGACGGTCTTGAAGAGGAGACTGAGGGCTTTTCTTCAGGAGAACCCCTTTTATTCTCTGAGGGAGTTCTATGATTGTGATCCTCAGACTGTAAGTAGATACTTCTTGCATTAGTCATGCTGCTTCTTCTGCTGCTGCTTTTTGTGTTTTGACATGTATTTTTGTTCTTGACCTGTCTTATGACAGTTTTTTATGTTCTTGACTTGTTCACTTGTGGCCATACCTATGACCACGCCATGAACAGAAACTCATTACTATTATTATTATCATACAGCTTTGAGCTGGCTGTATGATAATAGTTCAATTAGAACTCGTTGGAATTATATTTTTAATGTCAATTGTGTGTGCAAATTGTTTTTTCCCAATCATATGCATATGATCTGAATATTTATCCACAAATAAATTATTCATGAAGCAATATTATTATCTTCAGATCACAAGTTATCTATTTTTATCGAAAACCCTCAGAACATGACTTCCCTCGGTGTCCTTATACATGCAGCAGAATAGAAAGTATGTACTGTTTGAAGACCATGAGGATGCCCAGTTCAATAAAGATAGGCCCACAGTGCTTACAATTCTCTGCTGAGGTGATCACTCGAAAAGCTTTCTTCTGAAGCATCAGCACACTCTTGCAACTTGCTGCATGTCCCCACAGCAAGAGTCCATACAGCAGATGCGAATGGAAAAGGGCAAAGTATACCATCATCAGACTTTTCTGCTGGAGAGGGCTCTGAGTCAATGCAGCAAAAGTGGATTACCCATGCCAGCCTGGTGCAAACTCCATCAATGTTGCCTGCCCATGAAATTTTAGTATTAATTTGATTAGGTCCATAAAAGGGATCACTAAAGTAAAGCCCACTTGGACACGCAAAGGAAAGTAAAATAAAAACAGCTGCCCCAAGACAATTATTTGTAGTTAATGACAAATCTCAGGAGTTTTACCACTGCAGAGTTAGCAAAGCTACAAAGTCCATAGACTGATTGCTGGGTTATCCCCTCATTCAAGCCGAGTCTATTTCTCTCAAACCACTGCATGGCATCATCAAAAGTTGCTGAGTCTGCAAGCCAGCTTGTTCAACTGTCCGCCCTCTAGAGTATATTGTGGTGTCATCCACAAATATCAGCACTGGTCCAAGATCATTGATCATGACCAGGAAGAGTGGTGAGCCCATCATCAATCCCTGTGGAACACCATGATACTTACTTGCTTGATACTTGAATCCTTTGTCGTTAGCTGGGATGACCAGACAGACTGTGTCAAGGAACACGAGGAGCACGTTCCCTAAGATTCTGGTGAGGCCATTGACATTGTTAAGGAATAAAGGCTCATCCTCCAGTTCCATCAGCAAATAAATGGGCCACTTTACCATTCGCTCCTTCACAGTCTGTTTGAAAGTATTTTTTCCAGCATCCTTCACAGGATCAACTTGCATAGGCTGTAAGAGAGCACTTACAATGGATACATTCAGCTTCCTTTCAATCAAGTAGGACCTGAGGGTCACAAGCACCTCATACTTCATACTTCTGTCCTTCGTCATTGACCAGCTTCCTGGATGGACAGTGTCATTTTATATTCAGACCTAATTTGGTCGTCATTGATTGTAAAAATTTTTACAAAACTTGTCAAACATTAACGTGTTTAAAGCTTAAAAATAGATCGAGATGGTTGGTTGGATTCACTTGAATCAAATTAAAGACTTGTCGGCCTCAAAGTATTCAGCCACAGAGTAAAATGGCATCCCACGCAGCCAGGCTCTAATCCTTCTACCAAAACTTCTGTCATCCAGATCCCTCACCATGTCTGGCAGCGCGTTGAAGATCTTCTGTGCCAGTACAGGGAAACAGTATCTTTTCTTGTTCAATCTGCAGAAGGGTATATCAATTTTTGCTTTCCCTCTGGTATTACACGAATGCTTATTGGCTCTTCTTGTCATTGAGTGATAATGACTTCTTATGTGTAGCAAGGAGAGCAGAATATACTGGTTGAACACCGTATAGATACCCAGTCTGATGAAGATCGGCTGACAGTGATCAAGGTATCCGGCTGAGTCCAACATTTTTAATGCCTTTTTCTGTTGAAGAAGCACATCATTACATCCGGGTGCATGTCCCCACATCTGCAGTCTGTAGATAATATGGCTGTGGAACAAGGCAAAGTAGACTTGAACAAGATGCTTCCTTGAAATAAGAGGCTTTAGACGTCTGAGTAGAAATATTACCCTAGATAGCTTCAGACAAAGCTTGTTGGTGTGGCTACCCCAGGTGAGTCTTGAATCCAGTGTAAATCCTAGTAGCTTGACCTCAGTGCGATTGATGAGATGGTTTGTACTGAGGCTACAGGTAGTCTCTTGTGTCTTGTCTTCATTTAGACTAAGCTTATTATTGTTGAACCACTGTTTTGCTAGTCCAAAAATATCTGCAGCCACCCTCTGCGCCAACACTGGTGTTCTCTCCCAGCAAACCAAGGTCATTGATCAGAAAAAGGAGGGGTCCAATCACTGATCCTTGTGGCACCCCTCACCAACAAGTCCATACCCAGCAAGCATCTCAAGGAGGACACCTTCCATGAGGCACGCAATCAAATGCCTTGCTCAGATCAGCAATGACCAGGTGTACAAAATCTCTCTCCTCAAAGGCTTTAACAATATAATCAATCATCTCTGAGACAGCTGTAAACGTAGACCTTCCACTTCTTAAGCCATGTTGTGCATCAGAGAAAATGTGATTTTTCTTGAAGTGGAACACAAGTTGATCCTTCATTGATGCGATATTGATCCTACATGCTTTTTTAACAGACTGCCGATTTGTTTGTGTGCTGGAGTATGGGAAGTTAGTATTGCAGTCCATCTACAGAGCCACATGAAACGACCTATCACAGCCATCTCTAGTTATTTGTGTTATTAATTGGATCAGAGTTATTAAATGTTTCATATTTTGACAAAGTCTGTCTGGCAATGATTGATAAAGGAATGATTGATATATGTCTGAAGTGGTTCATAGACTCAGGGTCACCCTTTATGAAAACAGAAATCGTGTGGGATAATTTCAGAACATCAGGAAAACAGCCAAGACGCATACAGACATTTGACTCGTGAGACAGGGGAAGAGCAATCCAATCCCCAACACACTTTAGCACATGAACTGTAACTCCATGAGAATCAGTTGGGACTGTAGGAGTCTGAAAATTCAGATTTTATTTATTAAAAAGTATAATTTCTTGCTTAATAAAATATAATTAATTATTTCAAACGAGAATAAACAGTTGATATCACATTGATAAACCTGAATCAGCTGCCGTCCATAGAAGGCATTGACAAGGCAGAGGATCGGCAACGTTTCTCTCCTATCTTTCTCCACTGCCATTGTAACGTGGACCTCACCATAGCGCCCCAAAGTGCATACTGAACAAGGATGCGTTCTGAGCATGATCTAAATTTTCTCTCGATAGACGTTCACTCTTGTCAGAAGATTTGAAGTCAGCAGACGAAAAATATTGAAGCAAAATGGCATCCCATTTAGGGCTGTAAAAATGTTTCATGGAAGATTACATCGAAAGTGTACAGTTATTATCGGCGTTCAAAATGTATTTAACACATCTATTGTAACTAGAAAATGTACTTAGTGATTTGGAAGAGTTAAAAGTGAATTTTCAGCGATGAATTGTCACCAAATCCTAAGTGGAGCTTGTAATGCAGGGGATAGATGTTTTGCAGTCGGATCAGTAGAAGGGATTCCCTTTACGGTTAGTTTGTTAAAATTATCTAAATTTGCTATTTTATTATCCATTAAATAATACATTTCCTTATTTAAAATATTTTAAGCATCTCAAGAACATGAATTCCTCTCTAAATAAACTTGAAACCAGTCTTGGGATACACCCATTTCAAAAAGCTATGAAAATTTGACGGTTGAAACGTTTATAAAAATATGAACATGATAATAAAGTTATAAAACTACACTTTTATATTTTGTTTTCAAATTAATTACACATAGAAATGATTCATTACTATTTGTATTAGAATAAACGTAGTAGAGTAAACTCATGAATCAGACCTAGCCTAACAGGATAAGAGTATTTGATTTCAATTTTGTGCAATTACCAATTTTGAGGTTATAAAACTTGAACAGGAAAATAGAAGCTTTCTTATTTTAATTACTAATGATAGTGTTCAGTGGGTTATTTTTATGTTATATTTACAAAATAAAAGCTATAAAGTATTGATTTTGTTTCCCAATATTATGTAATTGGGTCGAATTATTCATTCGAAGAGTATGAATGAAAACCCATATTAGACACACTGTGTGCCAGTTGTACAAAAGCCGGTTAAATTTTAACCAATTTTAATCCAAGATTCAAGATCTTCATAAGAATTTCACAAGAACCAATCATAGAAGGTCTTCTTGATGAACTGCTTTCCTGATTTGTTATCGTGAAATTAATCACGGTTAAAATTTAACCGGCACTATAAGCTGGAGTGGAGTGATCTGTAGTCTAGTATATACAGTGCTTGCGTAGCAACCTAGAGATCCCGGGTTCAAACCCGCTCATCACCATTAGTGTTTGGATGGGATGGGCTTATTTAACTGTCGATCCCGGCTGAAGTATGACAGTTGTAAGGCTCATTAACGGCGTCAATACTTACTTACTTATTTAAATGATATAATTCAGGCAATGCGGAATTTACGTCAGTGATAAAAGCCATTAAAATATTATTCTTTGTTATCACCATATTGATACAGTATCACCACAATGTGATACAGTATCATCAGAATATGATACAGTATCACCACAATATGATAAAGTATCATCTGAACTTGATACACAACACTATAATGAGGTCCAAGCTATAATGACAGTGGAGAAAGATATGAGAACAACATCGCCGATCCTTTGTCTTGTCAATGACTTCTATTATTTCATAGAGGGTAGCTAATATAGGTTTATTGATGTAATATTAACTGTTCATTCTCGTTTATTTAATACCCAAGTATATACCATCAAGCAAGAAATTATTTTTTCCTACAGTTACGTTGAAAAGTGGCCATTGCTGCACTGATTACAGAACGCAAAGAATCACTTTTCCGCTCTAGTGCGGTAAAAATTTTTCTGCACTCCAGATTTGCAACATGGCAACGCAAAATACTTAGTAGGTTATATGGAGCAACAGTGCAGCAAAATCAAAATGAAGTTGGTAACAGTGACTGCTGTGGCTGCTATAGTGAGCAGAGGTGCAACCAAGCACAACGCGCTAATTATTATTCATTATATATTATAACCAAGGACAACGAGGACTTTAGGATTTTAGGATTAAGGTTTTTATCAATAATAAAATTACACAGAAAAACATTTGATGCATTTCAGGCAATTTTACCCATAATTACCCACTTTTCATATTCAATGGTAACTGTAGGAAAAACTTAATGTGAAATACGTGCGCAAAGTTCCTCTGCTGCACTCAAGAAACCATTCCGCCCTCGTTTCTTTCGGTGCAGCAAACTGTCACTTTGCGCACTAGTTGCACAAATAACTATTTCAATGATTCCATAACGAATTTTATAATCAAGATGAAATATATTGTTTATTAGGCTAATTGTATTTCTACATTGTTAAAAACAAACTGGCGACAGAGCAAAGCAAGAAAGAGATAACGCTATCCACTTTGTCGAATTATAGATAAGGATAGCAATACAGTTGCTGATCAAATACTGCAATTATAACGTGGACTTCACTATATAATTTGATACAAGACTTCCAGACTTTGAATGAATTCTACAAACCATGGCATATCTTCTTATGCTATCTTTTCTCTATGATATCACCACAAAATGATACAGTATCACCAATATATGTTATATTGTGTTGTGTATCAAGTTGACATGATACTGTATAATATTGTGTTGATACTGTATCATTTATGGTTATATGCCATGGTGTTGGACAGTTATGTTGCAAATGTGAGTATTAACTGAAGCCGATAGTCCTAGTAGTTGTTTTTGGTGAAGCTATGTGACGCTGGTAGTCTCTCATACTGTGCCCTTCTAAAGTAAAGGTGCGTACAGACTTTCGCTCTGCTCCGCAACCAAACGTCACTCCAGCAGAGCGATTGATGATCGACCGGGGAGCAACAGTGGTTCGACCGGGAACGCGAGATGATCTAACATCTTCCGTAACGTTCATGATGGGTGCGTGGGCGGAGCGACTGTGGTTCGATGGTGGTACGAGGGCGGTACGAGGGAGGAGCGTGCTCGGTGCGGGTTGGAAGCACGAATATGTGTACGCAGCTTTACACTCTTATACTCAACAACACACTAACTAGTAGCTCTGTGAACAGTAGACCTCACCCACAAGTACCTGATTGAAACTATAGACCTTATGAAAATACAGCAATAGACTGGCTTCTCCACACATCTGTGTAATCACTTGTCAGCTGATTTATTATGAATAATTCTATAGTCTGATTTTTACGGTAATATTGGCGTATGAAGGAGGCTCCTTTTTCCTTTTATATTATCCTTGAAATGCAAAATTTCCAAAAACCTTGTATATACGTCGACGCGCAATTAAAAATGGAACATACCTGTCAAATTTCATGAAAATCTATTACCGCGTTTCGCCATAAATGCGCAACATAAAAACATTTAAACATTAAGAGAAATGCCAAACCGTCGACTTGAATCTTAAGCTGCGTACACATATACGCGCTTCCAACCCGCACCGAGCACGCTCCGCACTCGTACCGCCCTCGTTCCTCCATCGAACCACAGTCGCTCCGCCCTCGTACCGCCCTCGTTCCTCCATCGAACCACAGTCGCTCCGCCCACGCACCCATCATGAACGTTACGGAAGATGTTAGATCTTCTCGCGTTCCCCGGTCGAACCACTGTTGCTGGAGTGACCTTCGGTTGCGGAGCAGAGCGGAAGTCTGTACGCACCTTTAGATCTCACTTCGCTCGGTCAAGAATAGACAGTAGACGACAGTAATCGGAGAAAATAATTGCAACCTAACGGTCCTTTACTATGGGATGATATCTTCTTATGCTATATTTTCTCTTTGGTATCATCATAAATGATACAGTATCACCACAATATGATACAGTATCCTCTCAACGTAATACACAACATCATAATTTGATACAGAACTTGCAAACTTTGAATGTATTCTACAAACCATGGCATATCTTCTTATGATATCTTTTATCTTTGGTATCATCATAAATGATACAGTATCACCACAATATGATACAGTATCATCTCAACTTGATACACAACACCATAATTTGATACAGAACTTGCAAACTTTGAATGTATTCTACAAACCATGGCATATCTTCTTATGCTATCTTTCCTCTATCATAATATTCTCACCTATAATGTAGTTCCTAGTCCACCGTAAATGATACAGTATCAACACAATATGATACAGTATCATCTCAACTTGATACACAACACCATAATTTGATACAGAACTTGCAAACTTTGAATGTATTCTACAAACCATGGCATATCTTCTTATGCTATCTTTCCTCTATCATAATACTCTCACCTATAATGTAGTTTCCTAGTCCACCGTAAATGATACAGTATCAACACAATATACACCATAATTTGATACAGAACTTGCAAACTTTGAATGTATTCTACAAACCATGGCATATCTTCTTATGCTATCTTTTCTCCATGGTATCATAATAAATGATACAGTATCACCACAATATGATACAGTATCATCTCAACTTGGTACACAACTCCATAATTTGATACAGAACTTGCAAACTTTGAATGTATTCTACAAACCATGGCATATCTTCTTATGCTATCTTTCCTCTATGGTATCACCACAAGGAGGTAAATTATAGGACAAGAAGATATCCCTTGGTATAGGTCGTTTATGTTGCAAATTTCAGGTCTATTACTATCGACTATTTCTTATTTTCTCCTTCTTGAAATTTTATCATAGGGGAAAGATAGCTTAAGAAGATATCCCATGTTTTAGGTAGTTTATAAGTCGCAAATTACTTCTCCGATTACTGTCGACTACTGTCTATTATTAGTGTGTTGTTGGGAGTGTAAGAGTGTAAGAAGGGCACAGTATGAGAGACTACCAGCGTCACATAGCTTCACCAAAAACAACTACTAGGACTATCGGCTTCAGTTAACACTCACATTTGCAACATAGACACCCTATACACTGTCTATTATTAGTGTGTTGTTGGGAGTGTAAGAGTGTAAGAAGGGCACAGTATGAGAGACTACCAGCGTCATATAGCTTCACCAAAAACAACTACTAGGACTATCAGCTTCAGTTAACACTCACATTTGCAACATAACGGTTCAACACCATGTGGCATATCACCATAAATGATACAGTATCAACGCAATAAATGCTACAATGAGTGAGCACATGGTATAGTTTAAACAAAATATGATACAGTATCATCTCAACTTGATACACAACACCATAATTTGATACAAAGTTTGCAAACTTTGAATGAATTCTACAAACCATGGCATGATATCTTCTTATGCTATATTTTCTCTATGGTATCACCACACATGATACAGTATCAACACAATATGATACAGTATCATCTCAACTTGATACACAACACCATAATTTGATACAGAACTTGCAAATTTTGAATGTATTCTACAAACCATGGCATATCTTCTTATGCTATATTTTCTCTATGGTATCACCACACATGATACAGTATCAACACAATATGATACAGTATCATCTCAACTTGATACACAACACCATAATTTGATACAAAACTTCCAAATTTTGAATGTATTCTACAAACCATGGCATATCTTCTTATGCTATGTTTCCTCTAAGGCTCTACCTAATGGATTGTTTTGTTTTATTACAGGCTTATGCAGCTGGGTGTAACATAGTGATCTTGGCTAGTACGTTCGAAAGAGTGCAGATTATCCCAGGTGCAATTCACAATTATGTGCGCATCGGTTGTGTGGACTGTAGTACAGATACTGGCAAAATAGCGGCTGCCTATCATAACCAGATATGTATCTTTGAACCTACGCCATTGATTCACAACACCAGTAAACATGTAAGTATGTTATGTATTTTTAATATTTTTTCCTACAGTTACGTTGAAAAGTGGCCATTGCTGCACTGATTACAGAACGCAAAGAATCACTTTTCCGCTCTAGTGCGGGAAAAATTTTTCTGCACTCCAGATTTGCAACATGGCAACGCAAAATACTTAGTAGGTTATATGGAGCAACAGTGCAGCAAAATCAAAATGAAGTTGGTAACAGTGACTGCTGTGGCTGCTATAGTGAGCAGAGGTGCAACCAAGCACAACGCGCTAATTATTATTCATTATATATTATAACCAAGGACAACGAGGACTTTAGGATTTTAGGATTAAGGTTTTTATCAATAATAAAATTACACAGAAAAACATTTGATGCATTTCAGGCAATTTTACCCATAATTACCCACTTTTCATATTCAATGGTAACTGTAGGAAAAACTTAATGTGAAATACGTGCGCAAAGTTCCTCTGCTGCACTCAAGAAGCCATTCCGCCCTCGCCTACGGCTCGGGCGTAAACGTTTCTTTCGGTGCAGCAAACTGTCACTTTGCGCACTAGTTGCACAAATAACTATATTGACTTCCAAATAGATGATATAATTGGGTGTTCTTTTTGTATCTACAAAGTTTAATCTAAGTTGGAATCTAGATTATCTCCCCTTCTTCTCCTCCTCCTTCACTTCATCCTTCTCTTCCTTCTCCTCCATCTCCTCCCCCTCCTCCTCCTTCTTCTCCTTCTTTTCCTCCTTCTCCTTCTCCTCCTCCTCCTCCTCCTCCTCCACCTTCTTCTCATCCTTCTCCTAATGCTCTCAAACTCAAAATTTGACCATAGCCGGTCAAAACTTATCTAAAATTGAATTTGGGCTCCAATTCTATCAGTCGTAGGTAGGTCCAATGGTACGTTTAATATTAAAATTAAATATTGAGATTTTTGAATAATTTATGAGATATTCATTTATCTATGTTCTGTTTCAAGATACACAATCATTCATTAAAATAATTGGGGAAGGACCATCACCAACAGGTGCAGCCCAAAACTGTTTCTTCCCCAAACTTTGAATCATAATATTATGCTAGTCCAGAGAGAGGGTTGTATTCCATCAAATTTACTGGATCAATTCTATCCCAAAACTCTGTTTTTTTTTATATATATCTGTTTTTTTATATATATCTGTTTTTTTATATATATCTGTTTTTTTATATATATCTGTTTTTTTATATATATCTGTTTTTTTATATATATCTGTTTTTTTATATATATCTACTTTGAATCATAATATTATGCTAGTTCAGAGAGAGGGCTATATTCCATGAAATTTACATAATATAGACTAAGAAAATAACTATTGAACTGTATATGATATGAAAAAGCAATTTGTGATATAATTACTATAGATAATAATCATATTGTTATGCATCTACATAAATTGGCGGAGCTTTGGACATATCAATGTCCATTCTTTGGGAAGAATATTAAAAATATCCTCCCCACTAACTCTCTACCAAAAGAGATGGAAGAGAAGAAGGAGAAGGAGGATGAGGAGGAGGAAAAGGAAGATAATAAGGAGGAGGAGATGGAAGAGAAGAAGGAGAAGGAGAAAGAGAAGAAGAAGGAGGACGAAACGGGGCGTAGTCGCAGTTCTTATGATAATCTTCTCTCATTTTTATATTTGGAAACACTTTTCCTTGACGAAATGAAGCATTCGTAAATAATTCAAAATAGCTGGAACTTTACACTATTTTCTCTTTATTTTGTGTTCAATTATTTAGTTTTCCTACAGTTACGTTGAAAAGTGGCCATTGCTGCACTGATTACAGAACGCAAAGAATCACTTTTCCGCTCTAGTGCGGGAAAAATTTTTCTGCACTCCAGATTTGCAACATGGCAACGCAAAATACTTAGTAGGTTATAATGGAGCAACAGTGCAGCAAAATCAAAATGAAGTTGGTAACAGTGACTGCTGTGGCTGCTATAGTGAGCAGAGGTGCAACCAAGCACAACGCGCTAATTATTATTCATTATATATTATAACCAAGGACAACGAGGACTTTAGGATTTTAGGATTAAGGTTTTTATCAATAATAAAATTACACAGAAAAACATTTGATGCATTTCAGGCAATTTTACCCATAATTACCCACTTTTCATATTCAATGGTAACTGTAGGAAAACTTAATGTGAAATACGTGCGCAAAGTTCCTCTGCTGCACTCAAGAAACCATTCCGCCCTCGCCTACGGCTCGGGCGTAAACGTTTCTTTCGGTGCAGCAAACTGTCACTTTGCGCACTAGTTGCACAAATAACTATATTGACTTCCAAATAGATGATATAATTGGGTGTTCTTCTTTGTATCTACAAAGTTTAATCTAAGTTGGAATCTCCCCTTCTTCTCCTACTCCTTCACTTCATCCTTCTCTTCCTTCTCCTCCATCTCCTCCCCCTCCTCCTCCTTCTATTTAAAAAAAATCAAAATTCGGGAGAGTGGGTTTTGGGCTGTGCCTGTTGATCCTCCACCAGATTATATGAAAAAAAATTGTATGTTATCAAATTGATAAAAGAATAAAGATTAACTTTCTAGATTACAAAAATGTAATACACAAATATAACAAATACAATAGGGCCGGCTTCCGAGCTCGGGATTTAGCTAAGTTCTAGACTTTAAACAGCTGGATTCAGAGAATTGGCTTTCCGAAACGGAGCATAGTCGCAGTCCACGTATAAATTAAATCGAAAAACTAAATAATTGAACACAAAATGAAGAGAAAATAGTGTAAAGTTTCAGCTATTTTGAATTATTTACGAATGCTTCATTTCGTCAAGGAAAAGTGTTTCCAAATATAAAAATGAGAGAAGATTATCATAAGAACTGCGACTACGCCCCGTTTCGTCCTCCTTCTTCTCTTTCTCCTTCTTCTTCTTCTCTTCCATCCCCTCCCCCTCCTCCTTCTTCTTCGCCTTCTTTTCCTCCTTCTCCTTCTTCTCTTCCATCTCCTCCTTCTTCTCATACTTCTCCTAATGCTCTCAAATACAAAATTTTACCATAGCCGGTCAAAACTTTTCGAAAATTAAATTTGGGCTCCAATTCTATCAGTCGTAGGTCCAATGGTACGTTTAATATTAAAATTAAATATTGAGATTTTTGAATAATTTATGAGATATTAATTTATCTATGTTCTGTTTCAAGATACACAATCATTCATTGAAATAATTGGGGAAGGACCATCACCAACAGGTGCAGCCCAAAACTGTTTCTTCCCCAAACTTTGAATCATAATATTATGCTAGTCCAGAGAGAGGGTTATATTCCATCAAATTTACTGGATCAATTCTATCCCAAAACTCTGTTTTTTTATATATATCTGTTTTTTTTATATATATCTCTGTTATATCTATGCTTCTTTGATATATATCTGTTTTTTTATATATATAACTCTGTTTTTTTATATATATCTGTTTTTTTATATATATCTACTTTGAATCATAATATTATGCTAGTTCAGAGAGAGGGTTATATTCCATGAAATTTACTGGATCAATTCTATCCCAAAACTCTGTTTTTATATATATATATATATATATATTATATATATATATATATATATGTTTTTTTGATATTTTTTTTCATTAAATAGACATGATTGCAATTTAATATTCTATAGTGAGGTCCACGTTATAATGGCAGTGCAGAAAGATAGGGGAACAACGTTGTTCGTGTCCCCCGATCCTCTGTCTTGTCAATGCCTTCTATAGACGGTAGCTGATACCGGTTTATTGATGTAATATTAACTGTTCGTTCTCGTTTAAAATAATCAATTATATTTTATCAAGTAAAAAATAATATTTTGCAATGATTTCATAATGAATTTACATAATTAAGATGAATTATTTAGTAAATTCTACATTGTTGAAAGACGATCTGGCAACAGAACAAAGCGAAAAAGAGATAGCTCTATCCGCTTTGTTGAATAATAGACAAGGATAGCAATACAATTCCTGCCATTATAACGTGGGCTTCACTATTGTAGTTCATAATGTTTATTCATAGCCTACAATCGATTTGGTAACAGTGATTGATTGATTGATTGATTGATTGAGTACTTTATTTATGTAGATTACAATATATACTGGCTTATACACTTATATACAATAGCTTACAATACAGCAAAATTATAGATGAATTTACATAATATAGACTAGGAAAATAACTATTGAACTGTATATTATATGAAAAAGCAATTTGTAATATAATAACTATAGATAATAATCATATTGTTATGCATCTACATAAATTGGCGGAGCTTTGGACATATCAATGTCCATTCTTCGGAAAGAATATTCAAAATATATCCTCCCCACTAACTCTCTACCAACAGTGCGGAGATGAATAAGGATGGAGCTATCTGCTTTGTTGAATGATAGACAAGGATAGCATTACCAATCTCTAATCAAATACTGCCCATTATAACGTGGACCTCAGTATAGTTGACCGAGCGAAGTGAGGACTAAGATTCAAGTAGCCGGTTTTGCATTTCTCTTAATTTTTAAATGTTTATATGTTGCGCATTTATGGCGAAACGCGGTAATAGATTTTCATGAAATTTGACAGGTATGTTCCTTTTTAAATTGCGCGTCGACGTATATACAAGGTTTTTGGAAATTTTGCATTTCAAGGATAATATAAAAGGAAAAAGGAGCCTCCTTCATACGCCAATATTGGACTAAAAATCAGACTATAGAATATTATTCATCTTAAATCAGCTGACAAGTGATTACACAGATGTGTGGAGAAGTCAGTCTATTGCTGTATTTCCATAAGGTCTATAGTTTCAATCAGGTACTTGTGGATGAGAATACTGCGTGAGGTCTACTGTTCACAGAACTACTAGTTTTATTAGTGCTTTCCACACTCAAATACACCTTCATTGCAAGTCACATTTACATACTAAATAGTGGAGTACGGAAATTTGTTTCAGTAATGATTTCATGATTTCAAGGCCGCATATTTCAGATTTCAGATGACAAGTCAGCTCAGCTCAAATTTCAGAGGGAAAATATATTTGAAAGAGAAACGAATATTAGATTAGAGTTCTTTATCCATGACTATAGTGAAGTCCACGTTATAATGGCAGTGTATGTTTAGAAATTGTATTGCTATCCTTGTCTATTATTCAACAAAGCAGATAGCGCTATCTCTTCCCTACCTCTGCACTGTTGCCAAAGCTTGGAAGTTTTGTATCAAATTATTGAGTTGTGTATCAAGCTCAGATGATACTGTATCATATTTTGTTGATACTGTATCATGTGTGGTGATCTTTGTATCATCTTCCTATAGTGAGGTCCACGTTATAATGACAGTGTTTGATTAGCAATGGTATTGCTATCCTTGTCTATCATTCAACAAATCGGATAGCGCTATCTCTATCTCGCTTTGCTCTGTTACCAGATCGTCTTTCAACAATGTAGAATTGATAATTATTTAACAAAATATTTCATCTTTATTATGAAAATTCATTATGAAATTATTGAAAAATATAATTTCTCACTTGATAAAATATAATTACAAAGCAGATAGCTCTATCCTTTTCTACCTCCGCACCGCACTGTTACCAGATCGTTTGTAGGCCATGAATAAACATTATGAACTACTATAGTGAGGTCCACGTTATAATGGCAGTGTTTGATTAGCAATGGTATTGCTATCCTTTTCTATCATTCAACAAATCGGATAGCGCTATCTCTATCTCACTTTCCTCTGTTGCAAGATCGTGTTTCAACAATGTAGAATTGATAATTATTTAACAAAATATTTCATCTTCTGTCATTTTCCTTATTTTTCTCCTCTCTCTCATTCACTCACTCTCTCTCTCTCTCTCTGACTCACCTCATCGCTCTCTCTCACTCTCTTATTTTCTTTCTTTCTCTCCCTCTCTATCTCTCTCCATCTCCACCCTCTCTCACTCTGTCTGTCTTCTCTCTCTTTTCTTCTTTTCCTCCTCCTTCTTCTCCTTTTTTTCTACTCCTCCTGTCTTATTCTTTTTCTTTCTTCTGTCTTCTTCTTCTTCTTCTTGCTCTTCGCCTTCTCCTCCTCCTTCCTCCTTCTTATTTTTTCTTCTTCTCCCTCTCCCTCTCTTTCTCCTTCTTCTTCTTGCTCTTCGCCTTCTCCTCCTCCTTCCTCCTTCTTATTTTTTTTTCTTCTCCCTCTCCCTCTCTTTCTCCTTCTTCTTCTTGCTCTTCTCCTTCTCTTTCTACTTCTCTTTCTATCGCTATCTCTATCTCGTTTTGCTCTGTTGCCAGATCATTTTTCAACAATGTAGAAATATAATTAATTAACAAAATATTTAATCTTGGTCATGAAAATTCATTATGAAATTGTTGAAGATTATAATGTCTACCCTGTTGTCAATATTTGCAGTAGCAGAAGTCTTCGGGGTGAATTACAGCATTTAATTTGGATTTTCGTTCAATAATAATTATTAATTCATTAGCATTTGAATATGTCTTGCTTGATAAAATATAATTGATTATTTTAAACGAGGATGAACAGTTAATATTATTTCAATAATCCTGTATCAGCTACCGTCTATAGAGGGCATTGACAAGACAGAGGTTCGGCAACGTTGTTCCCCTATCTTTCTCTACTGCCATTATAACATGGACCTCACTATAGCAGTTAACCTGTGCTCCACAAGGCTCCAATTAAAAACTTGACCTACTGAAGTTTTGGAGAATTGAAAATAGGTTTATAACCATCCTACGTAGATTAAGGGTCGAGATTCAACTAAGTTCAACACTTTAAACAGCTGGAGTCAGAAAATTTGCTTTACAAAACGGGGCGCAGTCGCAGTTTTTATGATAATCTTTAATTTCTCATTTCTATAATTTGAATAGTTTTTCCTTGACGAAATGAATCATTCCTAAATACGAAATCAAAATATCTGCAACTTAACACACAATCTTCTCTCTATTTTATTTTGTGTTCAATTCTAAGTTTTCCGAAATTTAATTTAATAACATGGACTATGACTACGCCCTGTTTCGGAAAGCCAATTTTCTGACTACTGCTGTTAAAAGTCTAGAAATTAGCTAAATCCCGAGCTGGGAAACACTGGCAAATCTATATGCAAAATTACAAGTTTATCAGTTGAATAGTTGAGACTTTTTGTGAATTTTAGTTGACAATGGTGTAACAACCGAAACCGGTCTTTCTAACTTTCAATGAATCTGTGGTTTTTGACAATTTCTTATTTAATAAAAATAGTTGAGACGTAATGATGATCAAATCTAAGAAAATTTATTCCTTTTTCCATGATTCAATATAGTTATTTGTGCAACTAGTGCGCAAAGTGTCAGTTTGCTGCACCGAAAGAAACGTTTACGCCCGAGCCATAGGCGAGGGCGGAATGGTTTCTTGAGTGCAGCAGAGGAACTTTGCGCACGTATTTCACATTAAGTTTTTCCTACAGTTACCATTGAATATGAAAAGTGGGTAATTATGGGTAAAATTGACTGAAATCAATCAAATGTTTTTCTGTGTAATTTTATTATTGATAAAAACCTTAATCCTAAAATCCTAAAGTCCTCGTTGTCGTTGGTTATAATATATAATGAATAATAATTAGCGCGTTGTGCTTGGTTGCACCTCTGCTCACTATAGCAGCCACAGCAGTCACTGTTACCAACTTCATTTTGATTTTGCTGCACTGTTGCTCCATATAACCTACTAAGTATTTTGCGTTGCCATGTTGCAAATCTGGAGTGCAGAAAAATTTTTCCCGCACTAGAGCGGAAAAGTGATTCTTTGCGTTCTGTAATCAGTGCAGCAATGGCCACTTTTCAACGTAACTGTAGGATAACTATATTTACACAACTGAGTTCGGATATTCTGGTAGTTGAGCTTATTGCAAAATATAATTTGTTTAGGCTTATTAATAAGATGGAAATTACTGAGATATTGCAATTATTCAGATGCTAATGAATTAATAATTATTATTAAACGAAAATGCAAATTAAAATGCTGTAAATCACCCCGAAGACTTCTGCTACTGCAAATATTGACAACAGGGTAAACAGCTAGATGGAAATTCGATGAGCGCTACTATTCAAAAATTATTTGTCAGCCCGGGAATCGAACCCAGTATAAGATGAGCGCTGCTATCCAGAGATTGTCAGTTTGGTGTAAGGGTAAGCATTCCTGACCGGCAATTAGGAGGTACTGGGTTCGATTCCCGGGCTGACAAGTAATTTTTGAATAGTAGCGCTCATCGAATTTCCATCTAGCTGTTTACCCTGTTGTCAATATTTGCAGTAGCAGAAGTCTTCGGGGTGATTTACAGCATTTAATTTGGATTTTCGTTTAATAATAATTATT
This sequence comes from Nilaparvata lugens, assembly GCF_014356525.2. Classification (NCBI taxonomy): domain Eukaryota; kingdom Metazoa; phylum Arthropoda; class Insecta; order Hemiptera; family Delphacidae; genus Nilaparvata; species Nilaparvata lugens. The sequence continues at coordinate 44,477,738 of NC_052512.1, forward strand.
AATTCATTAGCATCTGAATAATTGCAATATATCAGTAATTTCCATCTTATTAATATGCATAAACCAATAATATTTTGCAACATGCTATAAACAAATAACATCAACTACCAGAATTTTCAATATCAGTTGAGAAATGTAAAGGGGAAAGGGGAATCATGGAAAGGGGAATATATTTAAATATAACTATTATTTAACGAAAATCCTAAATAAATGCTGTACATCACCCCGAAGACTTCTGCTACCGCAGACATTGACAACAGGGTTAACAGCTAGGGAATATATTTCCTTGGATTAGTATTGCAAGTAAAAGGTGTATTTTCGTTTGTGCGTTAATTTCCGCTGTCGACGTCGACAAGCATTGTTGACATTCATATTGTCCAAATTCCAAGTGTGCTAAAACAGCTGATTACATAACTTCTCATTATTTGTCTTTATTATTAAAGAATTAAACAATTCTAATAATATAATCATACTAGCCGTCAGGCTCGCTTTGCTCGCCATATCCGTTTAGCCAGGGGGCTCCGCCCCCTGGTCCCCCGACTGGATCGTCCAGGTATGAGATCAGCAGGCTCGCTTCGCTCGCCTGAATTTTTTCATTTGAGCATTTTTATCATATGTTAGGACGATCCGGAGTCCAGACTAAACGGATATGGCGAGCGAAGCGAGCCTGGCGGCTAATAATATAATTTTCCCAGGATTAAAGTAGCAGTGCCCAATCAATTTTTCCGCGATAAATGCATTTAAATCTTCAACTTGGTGCCAACCTAACAAAGTCAACTCAACTTAATGCCAACCTGACAAAATTATTAATTTAGTTGCCAGTTAACAACTGTTTCGAAGAGGTACTCTATCTAGATTATAGTTCTATAGTAACATATGATATGGAAATTTCAATTATAATTAAGAGATTGGGAGAAGAAGAATATACATGCTAAAAGACGAACTTTAAACCCTTAAAAGTAACCCTTAGAGTTAAAATATTGCCAAAAGATTTCTTAGTGCGCCTCTAAAGGGCCAACTGAACATACCTACCAATTTGAACGTTTTTGGTCCGGTAGATTTTTAGTTATGCGAGTGAGTGAGTGAGTGAGTGAGTGAGTGCCATTTCGCTTTTATATATATAGATTGCCATTTATGGTTGTTTGCACAGTGCTAGTTTAAACTAAATTCCATTTTGAGTTTAAGCCAACAGCTGATTGAATTCAGTTTAAGCTTTCATTGTGCAAACGACCCTTAAAAGTATAAAAAAGTATACGCTCAACCTGCCCCATTAAAACATAAATGAACATAATCTTTCAGGTTATGTAGACAAATTGAAATCCACCCAATCTGATATTCTCTCCCTGTGAGTCTTCGACTGCGGAAAATCACGCACAAACGAAAACCCAGCTTATGGCTCAACTGACACTTAAGCGACTCAGGTGGAGAAGAGACTGGACTCTAGTGGAGAGCATGTGTTTCCAAAAATGGTGACGTCACGGAGACTATCGTGAGGTACACATTATAAAGGCAGTGTACGATTGACAATACTGTTGCTGTCCTTTTCTATCATACAACAAAACAGATAGCACTATCTCTCTCTAGCTTTGCAATGTTGTCTGTTTGCCAGAATATTTTATATTTACTTTTGGCAGTGACTGTACAAAACTGAACAAACCATATTCTCAGCCGCCATTTTTTTCTTCATTCTATCAAAATACTTGAGTACACAAATTGATTTAAAATGTATTTTTGAAACAATGAAATAATTTTTAAACATTACCTTATGAGAAACACAAATTAAAATACCTGAAATGACATTTTAAAAGTTGATAACTAACCATCCTAGACTTCATCCATGCTTCAGTTAGCCTACCCGTATAGGTTAGACCTACTCGTACCGGTATAAATAATGTTGAAAAGTCATTTCAAAATTAATCCATTGAAATTACTTATTTTTTAACAGGATTTCTATTATTTTTAAAGTAAATTGTTATAGAATACCTACCAAATAACTCAATTTCTGTTGTTTTGAAATTCAGATTGTTGTATCACAGCTTTTTAAATTAGCCGCCATTTCAGGTTTGTATAAAAATAAAAATCTTATCTCAGTCATGAAAGCAAATTTCTGAATCAAATTATGAAAAAATATATTTTCTTGATCAATTTGACATTAAATTGATTATTTTATCAAGGAAATGATTATTATTATTAGATTATATTTAATGGGATGAATTGAGTAACAGCTGTGTACAGTCAGTGGCAAAATGGAGAGACTTGGCAACGTTTACCTCCTATCTTTCTTCACTGCCATTATAACGTGGACCTCACTATAGAGTCTGAGTGTCACCATTTGGAAACACATGCTCTCCACTAGAGTCCAGTCTCTTCTCCACCTGAGTCGCCTAAGTGTGAGTTGAGCCTAAGGGATAAGTATTACAAAATGGCTATCATTTTTTAAATGATTAAACGATTTGTGTAACAAATTGATGACGTTTATATATCCTTTTTGCAGCAATTGGACTACAGATGGGTTCAAACCGGTTCATGGCAAACGGAGTCTCCTATCAGCTGTTTGTCATGGAATTTGGAGGGCACTCGTCTGCTGACTGGAGGGGAGGTGATGCAGCTATGGCATCAGCATATGGCTCCCCATCACATGGATGCTGACAATGAAATTAGTGAGTTTTGTATCAAATTTTGGTGTTGTGTATCAAGTTGAGATGATACTGTATCATATTTTGTTGATACTGTATCATGTGTGGTGATACCATAGAGAAAAGATAGCATAAGAAGATATCATGCCATGGTTTGTAGAATTCATTCAAAGTTTGCAAGCTTTGTATCAAATTATGGTGTTGTGTATCAAGTTGAGATGATACTGTATCATATTTTGTTGATACTGTATCATATTGTGGTGATACTGTATCGTTTTGTGGTGATACCATAGAGAAAAGATGCATAGAAAGATATGCCATGGTTTGTAGAATTCATTCAAAGTTTGCAAGCTTTGTATCAAATTATGGTGTTGTGTATCAAGTTGAGATGATACTGTATCATATTTTGTTGATACTGTATCATATTGTGGTGATACTGTATCGTTTTGTGGTGATACCATAGAGAAAAGATGCATAGAAAGATATGCCATGGTTTGTAGAATTCATACAAAGCTTGGAAGTTTCGTAGCAAATTATGGTGTTGTGTATCAAGTTGAGATGATACTGTATCATATTGTGGTGGTACTGTATCATTTATGGTGATATTTCCCTTCAAAGAATACATTTATTAGCCCAAAAAACCAGGATGTCACAATTCGACTTACATAGAACAGTCAATATAATACAATACAATTAGCTTACCCGGCGAACTTCGTACCACCAAAAAGTCAATGTATCTCATGTCACACTTTACTTTATTTTGTGAATCATGAAATTTATCTGACAATCAATATTTTTATTCACATCTCAATACGGAGTTCCTATGTGTTTAAAACTACCGTTTTAATATCAGTAAACAATTTTATCACAGATTGACGTTTTTGAGTTCATATTATTACAACATGATCTTGAATCATGATTATCTTCCCGTACTACGTTAGCTGCTCGGCCGACTGTAAAGGTCTGTAAAATGGATTAATATATAATTATTATTAGCCCCCCTATTAAAATTTCTGGTCAGAAACCATCCCCAATATTCACACAACATATTCCCAAAGTTTCATGCCGTTCTGTCAAGTAGTTTTCGAGTCTATAGGGAACAAACAAACCAACACACAAACAGACATTCATTTTTTGACCGAGCGAAGTGAGGTCTAAGATTCATGTCGACGGTTAGGCATTTCTCTTAATGTTTAAATGTTGCGCATTTACGGCGAAACGCGGTAATAGATTTTCATGAAATTTGACAGGTATGTTCCTTTTTTAATGGCGCGTCGACGTACATTCAAGGTTTTTGGAAATTTTGCATTTCAAGGATAATATAAAAGGAAAAAGGAGCCTCCTTCATATTAGAGTAAAAATAAGACTATAGAATTATTCATCATAAATCAGCTGACAAGTGATTACACAGATGTGTGGAGAAGCCAGTCTATTGCTGTATTTTCATAAGGTCTATAGTTTCAATCAGGTACTTGTGGATGAGAATACTGCGAGGTCTACTGTTCACAGAGCTACTAGTTAGTGTGTTGTTGGGGAGTATAAGAGTGTAAGAGGGGCACAGTATGAGAGACTACCAGCGTCACATAGCTTCACCAAAAACAACTACTAGGACTCTCGGCTCCAGACATAACGGCTGCAACATAACGGTCCAACACCATGGCATATAACCATAAATGATACAGTACCAACACAATATGATACAGTATCATGTCAACTTGATACACAACACAATATAACATATTTTGGTGATACTGTATCATTTTTTGGTGATACTGTATCATATGCTGAGTGCTCCTCCATCACCAACTCTGTCCATGGTCACCTCCTGCGTGAGGTCTACTGTTCACTGATTTATTGATACTTAGAAAGACCGGTTTCGGTTATTACACCATTGTCAATCTCTGATAATCTCTTTCTAAGGGCCCTTTGCACAGTGTAAGTTTAAGCTAAAGCTTAAACCAAATCTGGATTTTTTTGGTTTGAACTAAAATTCCGTTTGCACAGTATCAGTTTATTCTCTGTATTGAGTTTAAACTCTGGGAAAGTTTAAACCTCCAAAGCAGGAGGTATAAACCAAATAATTTGGATTAACTTGACATCTGTAAAGATTTGATGGGGAAACAGCTGATAGTAAATTATTTTTCGACAGTTGTTTTTAATGATTCTGTAGACGATAATTATTATTAATTTAGGTTATAGTGAATCATTATTTGAATGTAAAAATAATTGTAATGGACGAATTGATAGAAGTTTTTAATGCGATTGATGAAGATTACTGCGAAGAAATTTTGAAACTGAGAAAAATTGGGCAAAAAATAAATAATTTAAATTTCTGGGATAGAGAATTTTTTAATGGTTTTGCTTGAGTACAGCAACTGCCAATTTAGTATTTTGATTGAATAAACCATTTGATAGAAATTGAGACAATTACAGTGGCCTTTGATTAGAAAACATGTTTTTAATAACACATAACAGATATTATATTGCTTTCGAGAGATTTCTAATAAACGAGGAAGACCGTAGTAGATTCAAACGTAACAAAATAACTTTTTTATTTTACATTCTAAAATATATTTTCTGGTACCAACTAAACTTAAGTTTTTAAAGAATTTCTTGATTGCTTTTCACTTTTATAACCGTACAGCTTACTAACAGTTCTGTGGATTTTGAACAAAAACAAGAAAATACTAAAATAGTAGCTACATAACCTCAATTCACTGATGGTTTGTAAACAAATAACAAATTTCCTGTAAAAATCAGCCTTCGATATTATAAACGATGACATTGTATTACCAACTTAACGCTAAACTAGTTTAACTTAAACTGGATTAGTAAATGCACTGAGAAAACCGATTCAAGTTTAAACTTTCAGATTAACTTAATCGAGTTTAGCAATCTATACTGTGCAAACGGCCCCAAGTATCAATAAATCGAATAAAAACATAAATCTGTTGACAAATTCTACACTGTTTGTGTAGATCAAATTATAAACAGTGTAGAATTTGACAACAGATTTGTGTTTTTATTCAATTATGGAACGGTTCAACAATATTGACAATGAATTTTTATCAATAAATCTGTGGTTTTTACTTCCTTGCCCTATTACCATAGGTAAGGAAAGTATTGCTTTCCGAAAAAAATTAAGGTACCCCAATTTTTAAATTTCTATACGTTTCAAGGTCCCCTGAGTCCAAAAAAGTGGTTTCTGGGTATTGGTCGGTATGTGTGTGTGTGTGTGTGTGTGTGTGTGTGTGTGTGTGTGGTGTGTATGAGTGTATGTGCGTCTGTGTACACGATATCTCATCTCCCAATTAACGGAATGACTTGAAATTTGAAACTTGAGGACCTTACAATATAAGGATCCGACACGAACAATTTCGATCAAATGCAATTCAAGATGGCGGCTGAAATGGCGAAAATGTTGTCAAAAACAGGGTTTTTCGCGATTTTCTCAAAAACGGCTCCAACGATTTCGATTAAATTTATACCAAAAAAAGTAATTGATAAGCTCTATCAACTGCCACAAGTCTCATATCTGTAAAAATTTCAGGAGCTCCGCCCCATCTATGCAAAGTTCGATTTTAGATTTCCAAATATCAGGCTTCAGAAAGAATTTAAACAAAAAATATTGAGTGGAAAAGATTAAGCATGAAAATCTCTACAATTAATGTTCAGTAACATTTTCACCTAAAATTGAAAATAAGCACGAGATTCGAGAAAATGTAATTATTTCAATTGCAAACTGTTGGCAACTGTTGATTCTATTAAATGATTCACTATGAAGAGATAGCAGACCTCATAATGTCTCCAGCGTTATTGTCCTGTCACCAGCTGGCTCAGATCTTTGTTTATAAGTAGACTTGAGATGCGCGGGAACACTAGCGTCAGGTGATTAATTTTGGCAAGGAAAGTTGTGTGAGTGCGCCACACCTGATGTTTTGACAATTTCTTAGTCTTTTTCATTCAATATGAATAATTACCACAATATCAACTTCTCAACTAGGTACACAAAATGTCTTCCATATTTATTGTTTATTAATTATTTATTTGTTTACAGACACAGGAGGCGTAACGTTCGAGATAGGCGAAGAAGCTACAGAGTCCCTGTCACAAGCGCCGCCCCCCACCGCCTCTGGCCCCAAGGAGGGGGCACAGGAGTGTGAGGAGGATGAGGATCGTGGGTGGGAGTGTGTCTGGCGTGTGCAAACGGCTACTCCCATTCTGCATATGGCGTTTTCGCCCGACGGCACGCTCTTTGCCACGGCCGGCCGCAACGATCGGCTTGTCAAGATTTGGTTCGAAAATAAACAATGTGAGTACAGTAATACTCTATTTTGCCCGAACGTAGTGAGGTCTATGTTTAAACTCGGATTCGCGTTTGTCTGTCTGTATGTAACGCGACTACTGCCAAACGCGTTGATAGAATTCGATGAGATTTGGCAGGAAAACGAAATCATGTCTCCAGATAGGAACGAAACAACGAGGTAAACAAAGAGAATTGGTTAGGTTTGTGTGTCGTGTTGGTTTTGATTGGTAATGATCTTGTGTTGCTGTCTTTTTCAACTGCGCGTCGATGTATACACAAGTTTTTTTTTCAAATTTTGCATTTTAAGGATAATACAAAAGGAAAAGCAATTTCCTCCATACTCCGATATCACTATATATATATATATATATATATTATATATATATATATATATATATATATATATATATATATATATATAATCTACTCTGAAGATAGGATTAATCAGACTATAGAATAATACTAGTAGTTCTGTGAACAGTAGACCTCGCGCTCAGTGAGTTACATTGACCTGTTGTTATGTTTTCTCAAAAATTAATAAATAATTTATCAATTAAAAATGTATAGAAAAAATCCTAAATAAACATAGAGCTTTTTGTTCTATCGTACCGTGACGTGTCGTCCCGGAATGTGAGTGTGAGCGCTGCTATCAGGTCTGGCTGCAACTGTCTACAACGTTGATGGAAAGATAAAATTTTCAAGATGTTCGATGTTTTTAAACGGGTAGTATTATAGTCCACTAGACAGCTGATTTATGATGAATAATTCTATAGTGTGATTTTTACGGTAATATTGGCGTATGAAGGAGGCTACTTTTTCCTTTTATATTATCCTTGAAATGCAATATTTCCAAAATCCTTGTATATACGTCGACGCGCAATTTAAAAAGGAACATACCTGTCAAATTTCATGAAAATCTATTACCGCGTTTCGCCGTAAATGCGCAACATATAAACATTTAAACATTAAGAGAAATGCCAAACCGTCGACTTGAATCTTGGACCTCACTTCGCTCGGTCAATCATAGCCACCTCTAATACAAGGCCCTGGCCTACCTTATTGCAACGTCGCAGTGTAGGCCTAGAATCTAATACATGATTGGTGAAAAATATCAGCTGGTATTTTTTTAAATCTTTTTCACCAGTCATGTATTAGATTCTAGGCCTACACTGCGACGTTGCAATAAGGTAGGCCAGGGCCTTGTATTAGAGGTGGCTATAATATTATTCATAATCAATCAGCTGACAAATGATTACACAGATACATTTCTGTATTTCTATAAGGTCTATAGTTTCAATCAAAGACCTTAAAGAGATATGCATCTTCAAGGTCTTTGGTTTCAATATTTTGTTTTGCAGTCATGGTATTATTATGCGTGCCCATCAGTATCAACATATCAACATTCTCACATTCGAAAAAAACTAATTTAATAGGTGATTAAAAATAATCAAATGAACTATATAATGCTGAAGAAATTATAATATTTTCGATTGTAAAATAGTTATTTGTATATCAAGAGTGAAAAGTACGACTTTTTCTCCCTGTGGGAAAAAGTTTGAAGCCCGAGGCGAAGCCGAGCGCAACAATTTTCCTGAGGGAGAAAAAGTATTTTTCTCCCTCAGGGAAAAAGTTTGAAGCCCGAGGCGAAGCCGAGGGCAACAATTTTCCTGAGGGAGAAAAAGTATTTTTCGCTCGTGATGTACACAACATTTTTCCTTCATCTACATTTTTTTTTATAGAAGCTGCAAATAAAATCATTTTAAAAACTTACGTATTGGTGACAATGTTTCCTAACAACATAACCTAAAATCTAAAACCTAAAAACCGGTCGGCTGATTGGCACTGCCGATTGCGCTATCTATCGGCAAAAGTTGTAACAATTATATCAGCTGAGCGGCTACCAAAAATGGCTGACTCCAGATCACGCGTTTCAGATTTGAATTGCAGATCAAAAATATTTGTTGGCTGGTATTTTGAATAGAATAAAATATCTTTAAAATTGTTTAAATTTTTATCGTCTACAAAATAAGAATAAAATATCATACAAACATATATTTCATGAGTTGTTCAAATTTCTTGTTGTGGTATTGAATTCAGTTGACTCAATGACAGACACCTCTATTACGCTTTCTCATCTGAGCTTAGACCTTCTAACCTATTACAATGTGAGTTTTTGAATTAGAGATGCTTCCTATGTTATTTAAATGGAGTCACTTTTACTCCCTAGGGAGTTTTTCTGTTTTTTACTACCTAGAGCGAAAAAGTGACACTTTAGTATTATGTTTCAGGGAGTAAAGTAAGTACTTTAGACAGTAGCTGGAGGAAATAGTTATTTGTGCAACTAGTGCGCAAAGTGACAGTTTGCTGCACCGAAAGAAACGTTTACGCCCGAGCCGTAGGCGAGGGCGGAATGGTTTCTTGAGTGCAGCAGAGGAACTTTGCGCACGTATTTCACATTAAGTTTTTCCTACAATTACCATTGAATATGAAAAGTGGGTAATTATGGGTAAAATTGCCTGAAATGCATCAAAAATTTTTCTGTGTAATTTTATTATTGATAAAAACCTTAATTTATTGTCAAATTGAATAAAAATGTTGTCCTTGGTTATAATATCTAATACTAATAATTAGCGCGTTGTGCTTGGTTGCACCTCTGCTCACTATAGCAGCCACAGCAGTCACTGTTACCAACTTCATTTTGATTTTGCTGCACTGTTGCTCCATATAACCTCCTAACTATTTTGCGTTGCCATGTTGCAAATCTGTAGTGCAGAAAAATTTTTCCCGCACTAGAGCGGAAAAGTGATTCTTTGCGTTCTGTAATCAGTGCAGCAATGGCCACTTTTCAACGTAACTGTAGGAAAAAATAATTTTCATCAGATGGAAAGATTATCACGGATATGGATGAATCATATCATATAGAATACAAACTCTATGAATTCTAATATGAAGTTTCCAAATGGTTCAGAGCGAATGGCTTTAAATTAAATGAAGACAAAACTCAGTTTCTGACATTTAGCCGGAGAGATCACACACTAAACAGCAGCAATAGTATCAAGTTCCTTGGATTAATGTTTGACCCCAAGTTGACGTGGGAACCCCACATAATTTTCATTACTTGTAGGCTAGCAAGAGTTATTTATTTACTGAGACAATTGAAAACTTTAGTTCCAGAACAATATCTCAGGAACTCATACTTTGCCTTGTTTCAAAGCATAATTGCCTATGGTATTTTAATATATGGGAACAGCTGCAGCCACATGAACAAAGTATTATTATTGCAAAAAAAAGCAGTCAGAGTTTTGTCAGGTGCAGACTATCTGAGCCACTGTCGACCTCTTTTCAAGAAACTTGAACTATAAACAGTCATAAATTTGTATATCTACAATGTAACTCTTTATACTATGAAAAACTTACCTAATTTGAAGACAAGATGCAAAATTGATGCTCATGATACAAGGTATAAACATCAAATTGATATACCATATCAACGTCTGTCCACAAGCATGAAGCATTGATTGATTGAGTACTTTATTTATGTAGATTACAATATATACTGGCTTATACACTTATATACAATAGCTTACAATACAGCAAAATTATAGATGAATTTACATAATATAGACTAAGAAAATAACTATTGAACTGTATATGATATGAAAAAGCAATTTGTAATTTAATAACTATAGATAATAATCATATTGTTATGCATCTACATAAATTGGCGGAGCTTTGGACATATCAATGTCCATTCTTTGGGAAGAATATTAAAAATATCCTCCCCACTAACTTTCTACCAAAAATGCGTGAGGTCTACTGTTTTCACAGAACTACTAGTATCTGTTTGTACAGAAGTACTTTGTTTCGGATTGAAAGGATGTAGTTCCTTCCGATCAGCCAATACAGCTTCTTATATTTGATTCGAAGCTCTTCTTTCTTCTTCTTTCTCTCTTCTTCTTGAGTAGTTAAGACATCAGGTACTTGTGGATGAGAAAAATGCGTGAGGTCTACTGTTTTCACAGAACTACTGGTATCTGTTTGTACAGAAGTACTTTGTTTCGGATTGAAAGGATGTAGTTCCTTTATTCCAATACAGCTTCTTATATTTGATTCGAAGCTCTTCTTTCTTCTTCTTTCTCTCTTCTTCTTGAGTAGTTGAGACGTGATGATGCGTCAAACATAATTATCCTATCCCGTACGTGTATAAGCGTTATTTCCTTTATTATAGTACTAGCCGTCAGGCTCGCTTCACTCGCCATATCCGTCTGGACCCCCGACTGGATCGTCCAAAAATGAGATCAGCGGGCTCACTTCGCTCGCCTACATTTTTCATTTGAGCATGCTTCATTCCATCAGGAAGTCCTGAGAAAACGCAGAAAAGCTGAGAAAAACGCTGATTTTGGGCGTATCTTTGATAAAAGTCACCTCATTAAAAAATTTTTAGACCCTAGCTAAACCTCTGTACCAAATTTGAACATTTTCTATCTATTACTTGATGAAAGAACTGAGAAAACGCAAAAAAACGCTAATTTTAGGCGTATCTTTGGCGTTATTTCAAATTCTTCCCAACACAACATTATTACACCCCAGGTGAGCTTCTGTAGTAAATTTGAACATTTTCTGTTCATTTGTACTCGATAAAGCTGAGAAAAAGAAAAAAAAAAACGCTGGAATTACGCTAATTTTGGGCGTATCTTTGACGTTATTGCAAATTCCTTCTCACACAACATTATTACACCCTAGCTGAGCTTCGGTACTGAATTTGAACATTTTCTGTTCATTTGTTCTCGATAAAGCTGAGAAATCGAAAAAAAAAACGCTGGAAAAACGCAAATTTTGGGCGTATTTTTGGAAATTTTTCCAAATCCGTTCTTAGTGCGCCTCTAAAGGGCCAACTGAACATACCTACCAAATTTGAACGTTTTTGGTCCGGTAGATTTTTAGTTCTGCGAGTGAGTGTGTCAGTCAGTAAGTGAGTGAGTGAGTGCCATTTCGCTTTTATATATATATATATAATATATATATATATATATATATATATATATATATATATATATAGTCTGCTCGGTTGAGGAAGGAGACCCAGTCTCCGAAAATTTACCACATTTCTAATGTAAGTTTTTAAGTGTTTTCAATCTATTTGTGTATTATGTCCCCTGTTTTAATTCATATATATTTTATTATATATATATATATATATATATATATATATAGATTAATTATGTTTTTTGTTTTACAGTGTTGTTTCCGTCGAAAAGCGTGGACCAAAGTCAACACCAGCAGTCGACCGTTAATGAACTCAACTACGGATTTGTCTATATATCACATCCCAGAGCAGTCACACAACTGTCATGGCGAAAGACCAGCAAGTACATGCCCAAGTGAGTGCTAAATATACAAATAAAGACATAGCGTAACAAGATATGCCATGGTTTGTAGAATTCATCATTCAGAGTTTGGGAGTTTTGTTTCAAATCATGTGATGTTGTGTGTCAAGGTGAGATGATACTGTATCATATTGTGATGATACCGTATCATTTATGCCGTGGTAAAGGACCGTTCTGTTGCAAATGTGAGTGTTAACTGAAGCCGATAGTCCTAGTAGTTGTTTTTGGTGAAGCTATGTGACGCTGGTAGTCTCTCATACTGTGCCCTTCTTACACTCCCAACAACACACTAATAATAGACAGTGTATAGGGTGTCTATGTTGCAAATGTGAGTGTTAACTGAAGCCGATAGTCCTAGTAGTTGTTTTTGGTGAAGCTATGTGACGCTGGTAGTCTCTCATACTGTGCCCTTCTTACACTCTTACACTCCCAACAACACACTAATAATAGACAGTGTATAGGGTGTCTATGTTGCAAATGTGAGTGTTAACTGAAGCCGATAGTCCTAGTAGTTGTTTTTGGTGAAGCTATGTGACGCTGGTAGTCTCTCATACTGTGCCCTTCTTACACTCTTACACTCCCAACAACACACTAATAATAGACAGTGTATAGGGTGTCTATGTTGCAAATGTGAGTGTTAACTGAAGCCGATAGTCCTAGTAGTTGTTTTTGGTGAAGCTATGTGACGCTGGTAGTCTCTCATACTGTGCCCTTCTTACACTCCCAACACACACTAATAATAGACAGTGTATAGGTGTCTATGTTGCAAATGTGAGTGTTAACTGAAGCCGATAGTCCTAGTAGTTGTTTTTGGTGAAGCTATGTGACGCTGGTAGTCTCTCATACTGTGCCCTTCTTACACTCTTACACTCCCAACAACACACTAATATAGACAGTGTATAGGGTGTCTATGTTGCAAATGTGAGTGTTAACTGAAGCCGATAGTCCTAGTAGTTGTTTTTGGTGAAGCTATGTGACGCTGGTAGTCTCTCATACTGTGCCCTTCTTACACTCTTACACTCCCAACACACACTAATAATAGACAGTGTATAGGGTGTCTATGTTGCAAATGGAGTGTTAACTGAAGCCGATAGTCCTAGTAGTTGTTTTTGGTGAAGCTATGTGACGCTGGTAGTCTCTCATACTGTGCCCTTCTTACACTCTTACACTCCCAACAACACACTAATAATAGACAGTGTATAGGGTGTCTATGTTGCAAATGTGAGTGTTAACTGAAGCCGATAGTCCTAGTAGTTGTTTTTGGTGAAGCTATGTGACGCTGGTAGTCTCTCATACTGTGCCCTTCTTACACTCTTACACTCCCAACAACACACTAATAATAGACAGTAGTCTATTAGAAATTTGCAACATAACAGTCCTTTACCATGGCATATCACCATTCATGATACAGAATCATCTCAACTTGATACACAATACCATAATTTGATACAAAACTTCCAAACTTTGGATGATTTCTACAAACCATGGCATATCTTCATATGCTATCTTTTCTCTATGTTTAACTTTATTTGTATGATTACCTCAAATGAATAGATTTCTTTTTCAATTATAGGAAATAACTAGTGACCTTGTAACCTTTTCAAATTAAACATGACCAAGTTTAACATTATGTCATTCTCAAGTGCCCTTCATCAATTAAATTATTATTTCTATCATCTATAATAATATCGAATGACCTGAATGGCTGAGGTCTGGTGTCAGAGCTTTCAGGTCGCAACTGATTAATTTCAGGGCCTCTTACATGACCTAACTACTACTTCTTAGTCTCAACTGACACTTAGGCGACTCAGGTGGAGAATAGACTGGACTCTAGTGGAGAGCATGTGTTTCCAAATGGTGACACTCAGACCAGTCGATTATAGTCTCCGCAACGTCACCATTTGAAAACACATCCTCTCCACTAGAGTCCAGTCTCTTCTCCACCTGAGTCGCCTAAGTGTGAGTTAAGCCTTAGGTAGCCGAGACCGGCGATATGCCATGGTAAAGGACCAATATGTTGCAAATTTCTTCCCCAATTACTGTCGACTACTGTTTATTATTAGTGTGTTGTTGGGAGTGTAAGAGTGTAAGAAGGGCACAGTATGAGAGACTACCAGCGTCACATAGCTTCACCAAAAACAACTACTAGGACTATCGGCTTCAGTTAACACTCACATTTGCAACATAGACACCCTATACACTGTCTATTATTAGTGTGTTGTTGGGAGTGTAAGAAGGGCACAGTATGAGAGACTACCAGCGTCACATAGCTTCACCAAAAACAACTACTAGGACTATCGGCTTCAGTTAACACTCACATTTGCAACATAGACACCCTATACACTGTCTATTATTAGTGTATTGTTGGGAGTGTAAGAGTGTAAGAAGGGCACAGTATGAGAGACCACCAGCGTCACATAGCTTCACCAAAAACAACTACTAGGACTATCGGCTTCAGTTAACACTCACATTTGCAACATAGACACCCTATACACTGTCTATTATTAGGTGTTGTTGGGAGTGTAAGAGTGTAAGAAGGGCACAGTATGAGAGACTACCAGCGTCACATAGCTTCACCAAAAACAACTACTAGGACTATCGGCTTCAGTTAACATTCACATTTGCAACATAACGGTCCAACACCATGGCATGTCTTCTTATATGCTATCATTTCTCTCTGGTATAAGTTAATGAATTAATGAACAAAGGAATCAATATTACATTTTCTATAGCTTTGTCTATAGATCACATCACGAGCAATAAAATAATAAATTTGGGAGAGGAATAGCACAAGGTTACCTTATTTTTTCTCTCCCTATCATTTTGATGATGTACTTATTGTATGAATCAATGAAGAATAACTCCTATATTTACTTTGATATATTTATATTTTTATTGTGTATAGCAGGTAACCCGTGCTCCACAAGGGTCCAATTAAAAAATTGACAAACTGAAATGAATTGAGAATAGGTCTATAACCATCCTCAGTAAATCAAGAATCTATAAGTCAAATTCCAAGTTTAACAGTTGAGTAGTTGAGACGTGATGATGCGTCATTCGTGAATTTCTTATCCCCTACGTGTATAAACCAATTCTCTCCTTCATTATAAATACATAGATAAGTTTTTCACTTGGTGCTAAACTAATAAAGTGACTGATCTCCTAATCTTGTTTACAAACCTTCCTCTACTTAATGCCAACATTACATAATGGTTATTAATTTAGTTGTCAATTTCAATCATCTTTTTCGAAGAGGTAGTCTCTAGATTGTTGTTCTATATTAACATTTATATATATTCATGTCCCATGAATGAAATTATTATTTCTATCATCTATAATAATATCGAATGACCTGAATGGCTGAGGTCTGGTGTCAGAGCTTTCAGGTCGCAACTGATTAATTTCAGGGCCTCTTACATGACCTAACTACTACTTCTTAGTCTCAACTGACACTTAGGCGACTCAGGTGGAGAATAGACTGGACTCTAGTGGAGAGCATGTGTTTCCAAATGGTGACACTCAGACCAGTCGATTATAGTCTCCGCAACGTCACCATTTGAAAACACATCCTCTCCACTAGAGTCCAGTCTCTTCTCCACCTGAGTCGCCTAAGTGTGAGTTAAGCCTTAGGTAGCCGAGACCGGCGATATGCCATGGTAAAGGACCAATATGTTGCAAATTTCTTCCCCAATTACTGTCGACTACTGTGTATTATTAGTGTGTTGTTGGGAGTGTAAGAGTGTAAGAAGGGCACAGTATGAGAGACTACCAGCGTCACATAGCTTCACCAAAAACAACTACTAGGACTATCGGCTTCAGTTAACACTCACATTTGCAACATAGACACCCTATACACTGTCTATTATTAGTGTGTTGTTGGGAGTGTAAGAAGGGCACAGTATGAGAGACTACCAGCGTCACATAGCTTCACCAAAAACAACTACTAGGACTATCGGCTTCAGTTAACACTCACATTTGCAACATAGACACCCTATACACTGTCTATTATTAGTGTATTGTTGGGAGTGTAAGAGTGTAAGAAGGGCACAGTATGAGAGACCACCAGCGTCACATAGCTTCACCAAAAACAACTACTAGGACTATCGGCTTCAGTTAACACTCACATTTGCAACATAGACACCCTATACACTGTCTATTATTAGTGTGTTGTTGGGAGTGTAAGAGTGTAAGAAGGGCACAGTATGAGAGACTACCAGCGTCACATAGCTTCACCAAAAACAACTACTAGGACTATCGGCTTCAGTTAACATTCACATTTGCAACATAACGGTCCAACACCATGGCATGTCTTCTTATATGCTATCATTTCTCTCTGGTATAAGTTAATGAATTAATGAACAAAGGAATCAATATTACATTTTCTATAGCTTTGTCTATAGATCACATCACGAGCAATAAAATAATAAATTTGGGAGAGGAATAGCACAAGGTTACCTTATTTTTTCTCTCCCTATCATTTTGATGATGTACTTATTGTATGAATCAATGAAGAATAACTCCTATATTTACTTTGATATATTTATATTTTTATTGTGTATAGCAGGTAACCCGTGCTCCACAAGGGTCCAATTAAAAAATTGACAAACTGAAATGAATTGAGAATAGGTCTATAACCATCCTCAGTAAATCAAGAATCTATAAGTCAAATTCCAAGTTAACAGTTGAGTAGTTGAGACGTGATGATGCGTCATTCGTGAATTTCTTATCCCCTACGTGTATAAACCAATTCTCTCCTTCATTATAAATACATAGATAAGTTTTTCACTTGGTGCTAAACTAATAAAGTGACTGATCTCCTAATCTTGTTTACAAACCTTCCTCTACTTAATGCCAACATTACATAATGGTTATTAATTTAGTTGTCAATTTCAATCATCTTTTTCGAAGAGGTAGTCTCTAGATTGTTGTTCTATATTAACATTTTATATATATTCATGTCCCATGAATGAAATTTTAACATTAATCCTGAAAAATCTAGAAGGAAAATTGCAATGTGGGCTTTGAGGTGCACGAGATTGATATTTTTAGAACGTATTTGCAAAATTGTGAGATCTAAATCATTCCCGTTTTTCCGGTATGCAATCCACAAGTTGACATGTTTTGATGCGAACAAACACAACCCTACTCTCTCTTATTATATAGATTGTTTTTTACTTTCCTTGCTCTTTTACCATAGGTAAGGAACGTATTGCTTTCCGAAAAAATTAAGGTACCCCAATTTCCAAATTTCTATACGTTTCAAGGTCCCCTGAGTCCAAAAAAAAGTGGTTTCTGGGTATTGGTCTGTATGTGTGTGTGTGTGTGTGTGTGTGGTGTGTGTGTGTGTGTGTGTATGAGTGTATGTGCTTCTGTGTACACGATATCTCATCTCCCAATTAACGGAATGACCTGAAATTTGGAACTTGAGGTCCTTACAATATAAGGATCCGACACGAACAATTTCGATCAAATGCAATTCAAGATGGCGGCTAAAATGGATAAAATGTTGTCAAAAACAGGGGTTTTAGCGATTTTCTCGAAAACGGCTCCAACGATTTTGATCAAATTCATACCTAAAATAGTCATTGATAAGCTTTATCAACTGCCACAAGTCCCATATCTGTAAAAATTCCAGGAGCTCCACTCCATCTATTCAAAGTTTGATTTTAGAGTCCCGATTATCAAGCTTCAGATACAATTAAAACAAAACATTTCAAGTGGAAAAGATTGAGCATGAAAGTCTCTACAATTAATGACCAGTAACATTTTCACCTAAAATTTGAAATAAGCTCGAAATTCGAGGAAATGTGATTATCCAATTGCAAACTGTTGGCAACTGTTGATTCTATTAAATCATTCACTATGAAGAGATAGCAGACCTCGTGTGTCTCCAGCCTTATTGTCCTGTCAACAGCTGGCTCAGATCTTTGTTTATAAGTAGACTTGAGATGCGCGTGAACACTAGCTTCAGGTGATCAATTCTCATAACGGCAAGGAAAGTTGTGTGAGTGCGCCACTCCAGATTTTTCCGGTATGCAGTCCACAAGTTTACATGTTTTGATGCGAACAAACACAACCCTACTCTCTCTTATTATATAGAAGACTAGCCGTCAGGCTCGCTTCGCTCGCCATATCCGTCTAGCCAGGGGGCTCCGCCCCCTGGACCCCCGACTGGATCGTTCTAGAATGAAATCAGCAGGCTCGCTCCGCTCGCCTGCATTTTTCATTTGAGCATTTTTATCATATGTTAGGACGATCCAGTCGGGGGTCCAGACTAAACGTCTGGCTAAACGGATATGGCGAGCGAAGCGAGCCTGACGGCTAGTAATATAATATTCCCAGGATTGAAGTAGCAGTGCCCAATCAATTTTTCCGCGATAAATGCATTTAATCTTCAACTTGGTGCCAACCTAACAAAGTCAACTCAACTTAATGCCAACCTGACAAAATTATTAATTTAGTTGCCAGTTAACAACTGTTTCGAAGAGGTACTCTATCTAGATTATAGTTCTATAGTAACATATGATATGGAAATTTCAATTATAATTAAGAGATAGGGAGAAGAAGAATATACATGCTGAAAGACGAACTTTAAACCCTTAAAAACAACCCTTAGAGTTGAAATATTGCCAAAAGATTTCTTAGTGCGCCTCTAAAGGGCCAACTGAACATACCTACCAAATTTGAACGTTTTTGGTCCGGTAGATTTTTAGTTATGCGAGTGAGTGAGTGAGTGAGTTAGTGCCATTTCGCTTTTATATATATATAGATTGTGTTTTTAATTTTTGTTTGTATTTTGTTTGATTACAGAGGCTCAGTGTCGAATATGTTGGTAACATCGTGCCGTGACAATATCTGTCGGCTATGGGTTGAAACAGTGCTGCCAGACGATGGAGGTTTGGTGAACATGCATCAATTTGATCCGCTTGCCGCTCATAATCCAAAGTTCCACACTCACAGACACAAGCATCGGTTCATGCAACGTCTCAAACACATGAAGTAAGTGCGAAAAATTTGATTGATTTGTAAAAAAAAGTTGTATCGAATTGTTTGCAATAATCCGATACTATTAAACGAGCAATTTCTGTTTATATGTTTGTATTTCACCGGATCTCGAAAACGGCTCCAACGATTCTCACGAAATTCAGAACATAGTAGGTTTATAATATAAAAAATCGAATGCACTAGGTCTCATCCCTGGGAAAATCCGCTAAAGGACATTAACAGGATAATTATTATTCATCCTTGGAAAAAGATCTGTTAATAATTATTTCGTCGTCTGATGCAAGTGAGTGAGCGAGTTCATGTGTGTGGGACTGTGTCAAAATTATGACTCAGCTGTTGAACTTTTGCAATCATTCAATCAGGTCGGTTGCAAAAAAGCCGGATTATTTTTAATCCCGATTAATTCCAGTGGAATCATCTTTTTGAAATGGTCTTCTCTGAAGTGGTTCACGTGAAATTAATCAGGATTAAAATTTAACTGGCTTTTGTGCAACCGGGCCTTTGTGAGGGAATTTTTTTCATTCCTCTGGGAATTAATCTCAATTCACTGTGATTAGATAGAAAATGCCGAGATCGGAAACTGGCCATTGATGTCTTTGAGGACATGGATATCTTCCCATGCTATCTCTTCTCTATGATTATCCACTATAATTTGATGTGTTGCAGGACATGCTTCCACATACGTCGCCACGCCAAGCAGCAGGGAGGCAGCGCCAATCAGCTGATTGGTGGGGTGGCAGGACCCATCCCCACTCTGCCCTCCACGTACAGTGTGCACGACTTCCACAGCTACGGCTTCCATGGCACCGGGGTGACCCCTGGACTCCACATGCATCTGGCCGCCAGCATCAATGCTCAGACCGGTAACACTGTCAAAATCAGCTGCTCGATTGTGTGTATCAAATTGGTTGCGTAACAAAGCGGTTGCGTATCAAATCGGTTGCGTATCAAATCGGTTGGGTATCAAATGAGCTTCCACTTTCCAACACATTAAGGGTCGGTTTCCGAGCTCGGGATTTAGCTAAGCTCTAGACTTTAAACAGCTCGAGTCAGAAAATTTTGCCAAGATGACTAATGATGCAGAGTCGTCACATAAATGTAAAAATTTACATTTAGAAAAAAATCTGGTGTGGTGCACTCACACAACTTTCCTTGCCGTTATGGAAAATTTATCAACTGACGCTAGTGTTCCCGCGCATCTCAAGTCTACTTTTCTAAGATTTGAGCCAGCTGGTGACAGGACAATAACGCTAGATATACACGAGATCTGCTATCTCTTCATAGTGAATGATTTTATAGAAACAGTTGCCAACAGTTTGCAATTGACTAATCTTATTTTCTCGAATTTCGAGCTTATTTTCAATTTTAGATGAAAATGTTACTGAACATTAATTGTAGAGATTTCTATGCTCAATCTTTTCCACTCGAAGTTTTTTGTTTAAATTGTATCTGAAGCCTGATAATTGGGAATCTAAAACCAAACTTTGTATAGATGGTGCAGTGCTCCTGAAATTTCTACAGATATGAGACTTGTGGCAGTTGATAGAGCTTATCAATGACTTTTCTAAGTATGAATTTGATCAAAATCGTTGGAGCCGCAAGACACAGTATCTAGAATAGCCACAGTAAATAGAAGGGCAAGACACAGTATCTAGAATAGCAAGTAAATAGAAGGGCAAGACACAGTATCTAGAATAGCAAGTAAATAGCCACAGTAAATAGAAGGGCAAGACACAGTATCTAGAATAAGCTGACTTCAAGGTTATTTTACAGCCCTAGGGCCGTAAAACTTTTACCGCCTGGTCAGAAAACAATCATTTTCGGCCTCCATATGACGCACGAAAACCAGCTCATTACATCCAAGTGGGGCGAAAAAGTTGTATCGAATTGTTTGCAATAATCCGATACTATTAAACGAGCAATTTCTGTTTATATGTTTGATTTCACCGGATCTCGAAAACGTCTCCAACGATTCTCACGAAATTCAGAACATAGTAGGTTTATAATATAAAAAATCGAATGCACTAGGTCTCATCCCTGGGAAAATTCGCTAAAGGACATTAACAGGATAATTATTATTCATCCTTGGAAAAACATCTGATAATAATTATTTCGTCGTCTGATGCAATGGGATGTGAGCGAGTCCATGTGTGTGGGACTGTGTCAAAATTATGACTCAGCTGTTGAACTTTTGCAATCATTCAATCAGGTACTTAGTGTCGGTTGCAAAAAAGCCGGATTATTTTTAATCCTGATTAATTCCAGTGGAATCATCTTTTTGAAATGGTCTTCTCTGAAGTGGTTCACGTGAAATTAATCAGGATTAAAATTTAACTGGCTTTTGTGCACCGGGCCTTTGTGAGGGAAATTTGTGCTTCCTCTGGGAATTAATCTCAATTCACTGTGATTAGATAGAAAATGCCGAGATCGGAAACGAGCCCTTGATGTCTTTGAGGACATGGATATCTTCCTATGCTATCTCTTCTCTATGATTATCCACTATAATTTGATGTGTTGCAGGACATGCTTCCACATACGTCGCCACGCAAAGCAGCAGGGAGGCAGGCCAATCAGCTGATTGGTGGGGTGGCAGAGGACCTCCCCACTCTGCCCTCCACGTACAGTGTGCACGACTTCCACAGCTACGGCTTCCATGGCACCGGGTGACCCTGGACTCCACATGCATCTGGCCGCCAGCATCAATGCTCAGGACCGGTAACACTGTCAAAATCAGTTGCTCGATTGTGTGTATCAAATTGGTTGCGTATCAAATCGGTTGCGTATCAAATCGGTTGCGTATCAAATGCGCTTCCACTTTCCAACACATTAAGGGTCGGTTCCGAGCTCAGGATTCAGCTAAGCTCTAGACTTTAAACAGCTCGAGTCAGAAAATTTTGCCAAGATGACTAATGCCCGCTTGCAGAGTCGTCACATAAATGTAAAAATTACATTTAGAAAAAAATCTGGGTGGTGCACTCACACACTTTCCTTGCCTTATGAAAATTATCAACTGACGCTAGTGTTCCCGCGCATCTCAAGTCTACTTTTCTAAGATTTGAGCCAGCTGGTGACAGGACAATAACGCTAGATATACACGAGATCTGCTATCTCTTCATAGTGATGATTTAATAGAACAGTTGCCAACAGTTTGCAATGGACTAATCTTATTTTCTCGAATTTCGAGCTTATTTTCAATTTTAGATGAAAATGTTATGAACATTAATTGTAGAGATTTCTATGCTCAATCTTTTCCACTCGAAGTTTTTTGTTTAAATTGTATCTGAAGCCTGATAATTGGGAATCTAAAACCAACTTTGTATAGATGGTGCAGTGCTCCTGAAATTTTTACAGATATGAGACTTGTGGCAGGTGATAGGCTTATCAATGACTTTGCTAGGTAGAATTTGATCAAAATCGTTGGAGCCGTTTTCGAGAAAATCGCGAAAAACCCTGTTTTTGACAACATTTTATCCATTTCGCGCCATCTGAATTGATTGATCGAAATTGTTCGTGTCGGATCCTATATTGTAAGGACCTCAAGTTCAAATTTCAGGTCAAATTGGGAGATGAATATCGTGTACACAGACGCACATACACTCATAACACACACACACCACACACATACAGACCAATACCCAAGAACCCACTTTTTTGGACTCAGGGGACCTTGAAAGTAAGAAATTTGGAAATTGGGGTACCTTAATTTTTTCGGAAAGCAATACTTCCTTACCTATGGTAAAAGGGCAAGGAAAGTGAAAAACAATCTATATAATAAGAGAGAGTAGGGTTGTGTTTGTTCGCATCAAAACATGTCAACTTGTGGATTGCTTAGATGGGGCGGAGCTCTGAAATTTTTACAGATATGAGACTTGTGGCATTTGATAGAGCTTATCAGTGACTTTTCTAGGTATGAATTTCATCAAAATCTTTGGAGCCGTTTTTGAGAAAATCGCGAAAAAAACCCTGTTTTTGACAACATTTTCGACATTTTAGCCGCCATCTTGAATTGCATTTGATCGAAAATGTTCGTGTCGGATCCTTGTAGTGTAACGACCCTTAAATTCCAAATTTCAAGTGATTCGTTAATTGGGAGATGAATATCGTGTACACAGACGCACATACACTCATACACACAACACACACACACACACAACACACACACCACACACACACACACACACACACACCACACACAACAGACCAATACCCAAAACCACTTTTTGGATCAGGGGACCTTGAAACGTATAGAAATTTAGAAATTGTGGTACCTTAATTTTTTTTCGGAACAGCAATACTTTCTTACCTATGGTAAATAGGGCAAGGAAGTAAAAACAGGAACTCATTTTTTTCAATTCATTTATTATCCTTTTTACAACATAGTTATAGACGAAGCCATATAAATTCACATTCCGTTGCACAGATGCACAGCAAACTATAAAAAGTGTTTTTCTCCCTCGGCCCTGGGCTTCACAGCGAGCTCCAAATGTTTCTCCTCAGAGAGAAAAAAGCCTCATTTTGCTCCCTAGAAATACAGTAAAACTAACTACAGTATCTACTCCCACTCTTGTGAAACGTGAAGCCGCCAACTAGCAAATGGGAGCAAGCAATTATTAAAATGTGAAGCCAACTTCGCAAGCATTAATATATTGTTGAGGTAAGTAATAACAAATTAGCTTATTGAGGTATTTTTGAGCAATGGTCAACACAAATTATGGGATTCCTCCCTAGATAATTCAAGGTATTTGATTGATTTACCTTATTCACACCACACTGAATTGTTTACGTGGATTCATCTTTTCTAGAACATAGAGAGTCGCTCTAGCAAGTAATAGTCCTCTGGCTCAAGGAACAGGAATGCCAGTCGGTACAGTGGATTGCAAACGTTTTAACTTCATTCAGCCACTTTTTGCTGTAACCATAGAAAAAAAAACTTTCAAAAGATAGAATAAGTAAAGTTAAATACTTGCAATGAATAAAGATTGAAAGCCAACCTTGAACCGTGGACTGTGTAACCAAAACATTTGTTGAATCCAAGAATAAACTGATGATTAGTCAATTGTAACTAATCAACTTGTCCCTAGACAGACTTTTGAGAAACTTCTAAATACTCCAAACCCCAAACTCCGATTTATAGTTAAAATCTGGCTCCTTCTGGAAGGTTTAGGGCTTAAGGAGGAGCTGTGCTAATTAGTATTAATACAGTTGAAATTTGGCCTTTGAGCAAGTATCATCGTGACAGTTTTTACAAGTGACAGTATTCAAAGTGATATGGAACAGTGTTATTTTGTTATTTGTCACCTGGTTTCCTGGTATTCCAGATCTCGTTTACATAATTGGTGGAGGCTCAAGGGTTTTTAATCCAGCTTTTAAAATTTGGACTTTTCCGGTTACCTCATTGAAGATTCAATTTTTGTGGTTGCATTTTTCATTATTGAATATATGTTTTTATTTCAGTGAAATTATGGGTGAAATAGTTGAGTTTGAACCTTACGGGACTGTAAAAAACAGTTTGTAGGATGAATTTCGAGGATTATTGAATTTGAATATTGTGGAACAATAATTGATTGCTAATAATGGATTTTAACGGATGGAGAATGATGATTATATTGAACAGATAAATTTGAGATTCACGATATTGGAAGATTACGATTATTATTGATTTTGAGATTTTGAATGCAAAAGCTATGACAATTGAAGATTTTGTACGATTGCAAGATTATTATCAATTCTTATTAGAAAGAATTAGATATTTATGATGAGATGGGAATTAATGATTATTAAGATATGATGAATAGGATAAATTATTATTATTGGAGAGATATCGATATTTGAGATATGGAGAATTTATGATTATTGGAACCAGATTAATTGGAAATTATTATTTATTATTGAATGAATTGGATTGGAACAGATTAACAATGGAAAAACTTAGACCGTTACTATTACCGAAATTTTTTGATGGAAAAGATGAAGAATTTGACATTGATGATTTTTTCAACTATTTTGAAAAGGTTGCCTTAGCGAACGGTTGGGATGAAAAGGATAATTTATTATACTTGCGGTTTTGTTTGAAAGGAAGTGCTGAGAAATATTTTGACGTTATTGAGAATGATTTGACTCGACAGGACAAATTTGAATATATGCCAGTGAAAGAAAAATTGGTAATTTCTATCGATCTCCTCTCAAATTGTGGAAACTAGAAAAGGATTAGATACTTGTAGCATGGAATTTGAAGAAGATGGTAGAGATTTTGTAGCACGAGTCTTATCCTATGTAGAAAAGTAGATTCGATATGCATGAATCTCGGATTATCAGGATAATTTTAAGAGGTTTGTCTTCAAACATATTTGAAAGAATTATAATGTTATCAAATAGTACTATTGTAGAATTGTATAAAAAT
The DNA here is from genome assembly GCF_014356525.2 of Nilaparvata lugens. NCBI lineage: Eukaryota > Metazoa > Arthropoda > Insecta > Hemiptera > Delphacidae > Nilaparvata > Nilaparvata lugens. Next base: position 44,503,472 of record NC_052512.1, read on the forward strand.
ATTGAGAATATGATTATCATGTCAGTATTTGAATGAGTGGAAATTTGGACAGGTGCAAGTAATTAATGATATTATGGAACCGAATTGAAGAACTATTGGAAATCGGAAATGAGTTTGAAAATGAGAATTGTTTAGATATGCTATTATTTCTGATGATTTGATCTTGTAATTATTATGTTTCAAATGAAGGGATGTATATGTCATGTTAGTAACTTCGAGATTGAAAATGGGTTGGATGAAGTTCTTATTTGTAATGATTGTGATTTGAATGAGGAAGATATAATTACAAAGAGGATAAAGAGAGGGAAATGATTAAGGAAGAGTTATCAGATTATCGGAAAGTGATTGGATTTCTCTTTTACGATTGATAACAGGCCGTTTGAACTTTTGTGAACTCTGGTATGCGTAATGATTGTGAATCTAGAGGAGTCAAGATGCATCAGAATGTTAGTCTCGTGAATAATAGGACTAATAGAAAAAGAAGACGTAAGAAATGTAAAGTTTGTGGTAAACCTAATCATTTTACGCGGAATTGTTTTTACAACGTTAATTATGCTTATCGGGTTTATAAAAGGATGCATAGAATTTGTGAAAAAGAAGGCTATGATAGAGTGTGTTCTTTTGATGGCAGAAAGTTTTCGGAAAATGCTAGACGTAAGAAAGCATTTTACTGATAGGACACAGGAGTTTAGTACTAGGCATATTGATGAAAAGTTTTAGACGGCGGTCCATCAAATATTGATAATTCAAGGAATGAATTAGGAGGTTGTATAGTCACTGAATCAGGTTCTACTTTGGAAGGTGTTAGGCACAATGGGATATATGTTAGAAGAAACTATTCTAATACTGATGATAAGAAATATTCAATCTCCCATAAACACGAGATTGATCTTGTAGATATTAAAATTAATTATAGCCAGAAATGTGGATCAGCAAATAATGGTGTTGAACGAAATATTACTGACTCATGCTACTTGGAGCTGAAAAGTATTACTGACGATAATAAAAGTTTTGTTAACAAGATGAATGAATCAATTATTGATGAACAACGAACCAGGCAATGGAAATAGTATTGAATCGATTACAGAAAAAATGTGAATCAGCGATTTGTGTAAACGGTGAAGGTGAAATACAGAGTCAGATTTGAATTATTGTAATTATCCGAAAGATATGAAGAATAATAAAATGAAACTGATGAATTGTTATAATGAGAGTTCGGTAGAGAAATATGATGACATAATTTTGAATAGTTGGGAAACGGTCCCAGTTAAGCGTTAATAGCGATGAATATTTATTGAAACAATATTTGGAGAGGTTTGAAAAACGAACTCAGACTCAGCAGACTCAGCGAAAGTATTACATGAGACAATATGCTAGTAGAACGAGGCCTTTTAGCTGATTTGCAGTTGTCATTCAATGAAGAACGCTGAAGTTTGGGACTAATACATCATTCGATGTCAGATAAATTGAAAATAATCATTGTCCGATATGAAGAATGATTAATATTATGTTATTTGGAAATATTATGAGCTAAAAAGAATAATGATTAGAGTAGAATAAGATAATTAGAATAGAATTTTTATTAGATTTTGATATTTTACTAATAATGAACTTTTCAATTTTGGGATTTTATGATTTTTTTTTCTGAGCTTGTAGGTAGTGATAATTTCAATCGTTTATGTCCATAAAATTTTTCGATTAGGGCAGTAGTTTCGAGTTAGGTATTTTTCAATAATATTTCAAAATTTTCTCTTTGGGGTTTTGTGATTTTTTTCTCCATATAAAGTTTTGTTTTAGTATTTTGAAATATTCTGGAAATTCAATGTATTCACCGAACGAATCTGTTGTGAAGGAAGTTTTTCAAACGACGATTTTGATAGCGTTTGATATTGATTGACTCTTACTAAATTTTGCTCTACTGGCTGCCAAGAGGCGAAATTATCGAAAATTCAGAAATCTCCAGTCATGGGAAACAATTTTGTGATTTTTCGATTTTTTTTTTTCGGGAATCTATTTTTTAGGATGAGTACATTCAACTTGTTCTGTGAAAAATTTTGTTTAGAGCAAAGGGTTTTGAGGTTTTTCATTTTATAGTTTTGTTGGTGACCTTGTATAGTAGCAAAAAATTTTTTTTTGAATTTAAAGATGAATTTTAGGTCATTCGCTTGCATTTCTAAAATGGGATAGGATATGTGAAGTAGATATTTTGAGATATTTGAGGGTCGTGAGTTATTTCAATAGGTAGTAAATTTTCGGCTACAGTCGACACGGATTTTGAATTCGCGCGTTTCTGCTGAATGGTTATCTACTGATTTTGATTTTCGCGCGTTTTTGCTAAATGGTTATCTGCTATTTTTCTATGGTTTATGTTGGGATTTCATTTTGGTTTCATGATATTTGATGGATAGTTGTATTCTACATATATTGGATTTTGGTTTTCAGTTATAAGTGGTATTCGTTTATTCCGATGAGTTCTTTTTTTACGATTTATGATGATTACAAGGTACGCGGCGTATCTTGATTGTTAGTCTAGAAATTTCAGACAAATTCGGAAAAAGTCGATTTTCGAAAAAAATTTTATTGCAGTTTATTTTCTTAGCATAGATTTTAGCATTGCGATAATTATAATTTTGTTTAGGGCAAAGGGTTCTGAGATATTTCACTTTAGAATTTTGGCCCTTTGGATTTATATTTCATTATATTAAGGTTATGAATAAGTTTTATTGAAATATTTTCAAGGGTTATTAAAATTAGATATTTGTTGATAGATTTCATGAATTAAATATTTGAATTTGTTGTCATAAGGTGTTGATATTTAAGGTTTAATGGTGATAGTCATTTTTTTAAGTCGTATTTTTTTGAAGTCATGCGCTATATTAAGTCCCTAAGAGAATTTTGTAAATATTATTCGTAATTATTTATCATTTCATCATTGTTTATCAGAATTGATTATAATATTTATGGATTATCATCCAGTGGGTGAATAATAGGATTA